>NW_026261922.1:0-78302 GCF_024628925.1 Lodderomyces margitis | reverse complement strand
CTCATGCAGGAGGCGCTGGTTCTCTTGCAACAAGTGCCAATTCCGATACAGGTGGTCAAGGCGACCATGGAATAGCGGGTTCTCATTCAAAGAGCAAATTGTCCAAGTATGGAGATGGAGACTCCAGAACTAAGGGTAAAGATCACAATTTAAAGCAAATGTACCACAAGTGGATGGCATGGTTAAAAAAGCTGCCAGGGGAAGGCAGGGCCGATGAATGTGATACCGAGCCTGACGAGGAAGGCAATGCGAATGCCCATGAGTTTGAAGGTAATTTAAATGCTCGTGTAGAGGGTGGCATTGCTCACACTGAAGACGAAGGTTTTCGTACGGTGCGATCGCATTTTTTAAAAAATTTGAAGTTTAGGGGTAAGCGTTCACGTCGGTGGGAGTCTTTTTCCTTGCCGGCTAATTGGAATCCGGTTAGAAGCTGAAGGGAACTTGAAAGAACTACTAATTGTTCAACCTAATGGTGTGCACAATTTGCTTTGATTTTGATTGAGGGGTAGTAGCCAATTTGGTTTGGTTTTGTATGTTCGCTAAAAAGCGTGGCTCAGTATCTCTATAATTTGCAGGAGTTTTACGTATGAACCCCCGTCCAGTATATGTTCTCATAATGGTTTACAGCGTCATTGTCTATGTGATGGCAATAATATATATATATTTCCGCATGGATCATATATGATGTATTTCTTTTTGTCTTATATTGTGATTCTCAAAATCACATACATTGATATGAATATACATGTCTTTGCGGTATAAACAATTATGTCGCACTAATATGAATAAAAAATAAAAAGACTGTATATATTACTCATTGTAACAAAACAAATTAGAAAGAAAAACCAAAGTGGAGTTGCTGTGTTGTGTCATATATAATTATTACGAAGTATTTCCCCACTTCAAAAATTCAATACAGTAGTCGTATACTTGTCTCAAAGATTAAGCCATGCATGTCAGAGTGTAATAATTTTATCTAGTTTCATGCGATATAAATGAAGTAAGAGTTTCGCAACTGTTCTATATGGATGAATTCAATCACTTTTTATTTGTTCTATTTTTTTTGGTTGCAAATTGACTTAAAACATACATCACCACATAAAAAAAGTAAAAACAAAATAAAGTTCATTTCTTCTTCTCCTAATCTCTAATCTATGTTTCAACTTCTACTGCACTCTCCAAACAATCTCATGCCCTTTGGCTCACGTCTGCTTTTATGCAATTTCTAATATACAAATATAAATCAAAATTTACCAACCAAAAATCCCTCTTAGTCCAAACAATTATAGAATCAATTACAACAAACATAATCTTCAATATATCCTTCCCTCGAAAGTGGAAAAGACCAAAAACAAAAGAGAAAAGGGAAAAAAAATAAATCTAACTGCCATTAGATTCGAAAGTAATGTATGGACGAGATGAGAGTCGAACTCATGACCTTCTGCTTGCAAGGCAGACGCGCTACCAACTACGCCACACGCCCCAATTCATGTCAACTTTATATACCAGAATCGTTAAATAAGAGATAATTTTATCACGTTTATCTATATAGAAACTATCTCAATTTTAATAGAATTTCAGCGAAAACATAACCTAAATCTTCAGAAAAAAGAAAAAAGAGGAAAAGACTTTAATATATTATTCCTACATGTTAAAAGAAAAAAAACATCAAGTCATCCTTTTGATTTTAATAAACTACTCAATCGTCCTTTTCCATTATTTCTTGGAGGGCAACCGTCTCCACAATTATTACTCCTCTTTTAAGTTGTAGCTTAAAAGGCTCCCATCGTTGTACAATATGTATAGCAAATAGAGCGGACCATTTCTCTCACCCATCTGATAACCGCCACTGCCAACGCCACTGCCACCGCCACCGCCACCGCCATCGCCATCGCCATCGCCACCAACAGCATCGCAATCACCGTTATTCACACCCATGGCCACCGAACTCTTCTTTTGTCGTATACTCAAACCAACAATATTTCGATAATTCCCATCTTCAGAACCGGCCATTCTATAGGCATGGGGAAAGACATGCTCTTGCCTCATCCCATACACTCCTCTATAACTGCATAATCTCATAATTGTCACTATGCCCTGTTGAGACACGGCAATTAAGCACGATAAATCCGGAATCACCGCTGATATCGAAAGTCTATTTGAATGACAGCTATCTTCCTTTTTATACAAGTCCAAATTAAATAAAGGATTGGTGGCACACGGACAATACAAGGTGGGATATTTGAATAAGGCCACTTTTTTTGAGGTGGTGACGACTAAAAAGTCATTTTTGGTTGAATCATGCCCCTTTTCATAAAGGACAATTTCTTTATGAATTCGCCTATATTCATCATTGATATTTGTCATTTTGGCAGTAGGAGGTATGCGAATAACGGGATCAACAACACCATTAAAATCTATTGTGTCAGGCTTGTAAAATTGAAAACTGGCAGCAGCTCCTAGGCTTGTTTGATTATCAGTTACATCAGTTACATCAGCGTAATCATCATTAGCGCCTCTTTCTCGGTGATTGAGACGTTGCTTCCCTCTCAATACTGCACTCTCTGCTATAATCTTTGCGTCTTCTTTTGCATCATCAATTTCGTAATCACCGAAAACCGATTGCAATGAACCAACGGGAAGAAACCAATTACGATTAAACGAATGCACAGTCCAACAATCTTCGTTAACAACACATCGCGATATAATCACCGGAGTGTTGAAACAGAGTCTCTTGAAGACATTTCTGGCACTGCTAACCAAATCTACGTCATTGTGTAGATCAGGATGCCGACGACGGTAGATATCGTCATCTCCATTGCCGTATTCCATCGACTCGATAATTGGATCGGTGTAGTACATCGTCCTGTGCTCGAAAAAGTCCAAATCATATTTGTTCAATGGTCCTGCATTGATTTTGAACTGAAATTCAAAAATTACCAATTCCCCTGAAATAGAAGCACATGCAACATGGACTTTCCCGCCTGTGTGTTTAATTATTGACACACTAGGTATATTATGTAGTATTTGATGCGACTTGGTGTGATAAAACCTTCTATCTTGTTCATGGTAGTATAACAAAACAACACTCTGCGAGTTATCTGACGCGACAATTATATTATCCTTGACATCAAGACCCCATAATGAAGCACTCAATTTCACTTTGAAATCAGGAGAAATGGTTAAATTCTTGAAATAGTCTCGTTCGCTTGAAGGTTCAAATTGTTTCATTTGATCAACAAATCGATCAACAAACCATACTAGCAAACGTCCATCATCAGTGCAAGCGCAAACAGTCGTCTTTCCAAGAAACTGGCAACTCTTGACATAGTTTATACCATAGGGGAAATATGGCCACGTAGAAATGACTCGGTCCGAATTTAATGTAAATGAAGGCTTAGTGTCAAAAATCAATCGCGGTTTTTCGTTCGGTAGATTTGTGATTGGATCAAAGTCGTAAATCAAGAGATCGGAACTGATAGCAACAACGAGGTAATCATTGTCGCTGGAAAAAATGCAAGTTAAATTATTTTTGTACTTCATAGTACTTCGTATTGGTTTCAATTTGTTTGTTCCAACTGCATCTAATTTTAATCCATTGTAAAACTTTTCTGCCGGAGCTTGCTTCAATAGCAATTGCTTTCCAGAATGTTTAAGCTTGGCCTCGAAGCTACCTCTGTTGAGGTGCTTCACTGGAGGCGTAAAAATGAAATTGGTCTTATCATGTATACGAGGATACTTGAACTTGACGTTTGATCGTGGTTTTGCCGTATACTTGAAACTAGTGTCCAAATTACCAAGCTGCGACATTGGCGACTGAATGGCATCGGAAGCTGCTGCAACATTGGTACTATCCATGTTAGTACTAAAACTCTCTCTCCTTGTGTTGTAAAATACATCAGCATCATCCAGGTCATCTTCAAGAGGTATGCCTCGTGTGTCTTCGCTGGATTCTTCATCCGATTCATCGACTGATTCAAGCCGGTTAGAAAAATCAGCTACTCTGAATAATTCAGTTTGTCCATCAAATACAGAAGGTCTAGCAATGGGTGCGGGATAAGTTGGTGTGTGGTCAGCTCCATCTTCAGGGTCAAGCTCCATCCTATCGTCCTCCTCTCCCTCCTCCCCGTCGCGTATCGCATCTCTTTCAAACCCAGTTTCATAGGCTAAGCCATAATTATCATCTGCTTGGACCTCGTTATCATTCAAAATGTTTTCAACTACGTCATCTTCTCCTCGACTCAGGTTAGACCCCAAGTCTTCATCCTCTGATGGATCAAAAGTATCTTGTCCTTGCTCAATCGAATTAGCTACAAGTAATTCAATCAAATCAGAAGCTGGGTCGCGACGCGTTTGTCGGTCATGCAATCCAAGTCTAGTATCGTGACGAGCATTATCAAGAGTGATACTATTGTGGTTGATCAATGTTCGCTGTACACCTCGTAGTGCAAGAAACTCCTCAAATCCCTCCATTTCTGGATGAGCAGAGACGTTTGAATACAAACTTGCTTAATTTAAAGAGGACGTCTGTGCAAAAGATACTATGCGTGGTTGCAGTGTATGCAATATATCGTGGAGTATTAGCTTGGATTAAATTATATGATCTGGTTCTTTTCAGTTGGCGGTTGATGTTTGCGCTTTGATAAGTTTTTTTTTTAATCTCTTAACAAAAGGGTTTTAATAGATAGCACGACATTAAATAGTATTGAAGGATAACATCATTTTTACAACTAGTCAGGAGTAGTTCTTCCGTAGTTGCCTTAGGGATTGCAATACTCAGATAATATAAAAATCAGAGCTAATGATATATTGACGTAAATCGAGTATGATTGATTTGCAGCTGCAATACAAAATGGGGCTGGTTTAGTTGACCAACAGTAGTATTAGAAAGGTGCTAAATTCCAGAATATAATACTATGTTGCCTTGAAACAGCAATTGAATTTCATCATTTGCCATTGGAAGTGTGAGTCATGATGTGTAGACAAATTGGGAGTCATTAATGCTGAAATTGGGTATATGATACTGCTCAAGGGGGAATAATGACTACAATCAAAGTGAGTTTCCAAAGATATTGAAAGCAGATACTGTTTGTTAAAAGGACCATTTATAGCTTAACTGGGAGAGGGGGCGGGGGTGCTGATAACGAAAGACTAATAATGTGATCCTGTCGACAATTGGGCACATTTGTTTGGACTAGACTTTGGCACCTTGCCCCGACAGAGGAAAGTGAATGCGATGCATCAGAAACCCAGGGGGTTTAGTGTTTGCAATTTTCACAAAGCACACATCTGAAAATTGCAAAATGCAAAATGCAAAACGGTTGCAATAGTTCTTTGATAAGGGACACTAAAGCCTTTACATTTTCACAATTCACCCAGCAGCCTGTTTGAAACATGCAATACAATGCTGCGTATCCCCGTTGTCAAAAATGTACGCCTAGTTAAACAAGAGATAAAATCTAGCGAAATGATGAATTGAATAGTAAAGTGGTTTTGGTAAGTCTTTACCAAACACGTAAGAAAAACTGTGGATACCTTTTTGTACGTGTATGCAACAAAGGTTAAAACGAAAAAGAAAAAGAATTTTGAAAAAACCCATTTTCAAAAACAAAGCTTTTGTAAAGATCTTGCAGAAAATAACTACAACTTAACCAAACCATAGCTCTCCTCCATACATCGTCGCAATGGTTCATCACGCCGACTACACCAACTTCTCGAGCTCCACAAGCACCAGTGCCACTTCTGAAACCAAGCGAGAAACTCTTCAACAACTTCTCGATGCCTATACTGCCCTCGAAACGCCGTACTTGATTTCCAATTTATCCAATTGTGCATCTCTTTTATGGCACGCATACCATTCACTAGGCATCAATGTCAACTGGACTGGGTTTTACACTAGTGAAAACTACCACCAAATCAACCACACCAGTCAGCACAAGACCAACAGCAACAGCAACAGCAACAATAGCACTAACTCTTCTACCACACCCGAACTACTCCTAGGTCCATTCCAAGGCAAAGTCGCCTGCCAATCGATCAAATGGGGCCAAGGTGTGTGTGGAACCGCAGCTGCCACTGCCCAGAGTCAAGTCGTATCTGATATAAATAAATTCCCCGGCCATATTGCGTGTGACGGCGAGACCAAATCGGAAATTGTCGTGCCAATTATACTTCACCATCAACGGCAAACAGATAATGGCAACAACAAGGGTACTGACGATGGCGATACAGTGGTGGGAGTTATTGATTTGGATTGTTTGGATCTTGCTGGGTTTGATGAGACTGATCGCGAGTATTTAGAACAATTGGCAGCCTTACTAAGCAAGAGCTTCTTGTAAAAACTTATCAAAACCGCAGTTTCCAATATAATCAGTAAATAGAAAATAATACACATATATACATTTTGATTTATATATATATAAAACAACGATATAGATAGATAGCAGATGTCATCAGATGACAACAGTAGCTTCGGCTCTTTTTCATCCTCTCTATTCAGTAGCTTCGGCTCTTCTCTGCTCTTCCCTTTCCAAATTATGATACAACAACAGCTTAGCCTTTTCCACCGCTTGTTGTGTCCCAGTTATAGTGAAAACACGCTCATCTGAACCTTCAACCGCTTCACCAATTCCAATCATGGCTCCACTGACTTTTCTCACCCCCTGGATTCTCGATCCATTTTTACCAATCAATGCACCCACCATGTCGTTTGGAAAACTAATCGTTGCTGTTGATTTTCTCGTCAATTGATGGCTTTTAGGGACGTAGTAAGTGGTGGTTCCCACACTAGAAGAGAAATCTTCAATTAAACAACGCGAAATGATGCGCAACGCATCGTACAAGTCGTCAACCGTTCCTTGCAATTCAACCAAACGTTCATTTGAGCCCGGTAAAAAGGATTTAGAAGCAATCATGGAAATAGCAAAATTTTGTTGGATTTGTTGAATTCTGGCCCCCTTGGCACCAATCAAAGTGCCCATTTGGCTGTTGGGAATTAATAATCTTAAAATGGTTGTTTCATGTTCAACACATGGGGTAGAGCTCAATTGCTTCAATGGGAAGTAATTGTATGTTTCAATAGATGATCCAAGTAAAGCTTGGGCAAAATAACTCAAGGCCTTGGCACAATCATCCAATTTACCAGAAACGGTCAAAATACGTTCATGCGTACCTGCAACCAAGCGGGAAATTCCGGCTTTGGTGTTTGTTTCCTCTCTAATTGAATCAATGACTTTCCCATTCTGGCCAATTAAACAGCCAGCCTCTTTAGCTGATACCAACACACGATAATTTATCAATGCGTCAGCATTGGAGTTGTCATTCAACGATGGTAACGAGGTAGAGTTATCGTATCCTTCATGGTCATCATGGTGCTCTTGGCTGTGCGATGCATCGTTGGTGGCAGGTGCGGAGGAGTGTGTAGTTGTTGCATTGGCACCATTGGTGGTACTGGTAGCAGCAGAGTTTGAATTAGTGCTAGTGTTGTCAGTATTGCTTGCAATTGTTCCAGCAGCGTTATTAGATGCAACACCTTGACTTCCACCCTGTGATTGGGTTTCAGAGGCGGCTTGGTTACCAGTGGCAGAAGCTGCCAATTTTGGTTCGTTTTCGGAGGTGAAATTGGTATCGAATAATGATTCAGTCATAACTATGTTCTTTTAGGAGTCGGAGTGGTATATTTTTTTGCTTTAGATTATCTCAACTATGCTGTGAAAGTCTGATTACAGTGATTAGTTGAAATTTGAAAAAAAAGGAGTGTGATGTGTGTGTGGGGGCGGGGAATCAAAAGTGATACCTGTGTGTATGTGTGTGTGTATTTGGTTAGATTTAACAATGATGGAGTTTGTTTTTTTCTGGTTGTGATGAATCAGATTGATTTGGTGGGGTAAAAGATTGGTGAGTGTTTGATTGATGTCCACAGAACGTAATTACTAATGACTTCTTTTTCGTATCTCTTTGGTGGGTGTTGAGAAAAAGTTGGTGATTTTTTTTTTCATCTTTTTTTTTTGCCAACAGTTTGAAACTAAGAGAGAGAGAGAGAGAATGAGTTAAAAAATTTTTCTTTTTATTGTCGCATGCGTCAATCTGTGTCGTATATTTTTAAAATACGACAGACAATAAACAAGGCTAATAACAACAACAAGAACAACAACAATCAAAATCAAATTCAATTAATGCAAAAACTAAAACAAAGCCAATGACATTTTCCTATAAAACGCCTATGTAATCTTTAGCATTAATTGTAGCATAACTTCCTCTTCTAACAGGCATTTCTCTGGTAAACATTGTAGAGTTTGTACCACCAGTAGATATTGATCCATTACGGTTACTAATCATACCGCTACCGCTACTACTGATACTATTGAAACCAAATTCTTGAATATTGGTTTCGTCCAATGGATCAATCTCATCATCATCATCATCATCTGCTTCCCCATTAGGGTTGGAATCATCACCCCCTCTCTCCTCTCCTTCGTCCTGTTCTGCTACTCCTTGTGAAAGTTCCTCATCTTCGTGTGTACACATATCAGCAAACGAATAAAAGTCAATAACAGGAGGATTCAGCGAGTGGTTGGTGATGGATGTTGGTGAATGAACATATTTTGCATCTGTTGTTGCACCTGATGAACTGTTGGATATTGGTGATGTTGCCAAGTTAGCACCAGATTGCGATTTTGTCACTAAACTCACCAATTTAGGTGACGATTTTCTAGAAATCACAGCAGCTCTTCCTCCTCCCGTAATCGAGCTTTCGTAATTGCTGTTCTTGTTGCGTAAAAGACTAGTATTGCCAGCAAAACTCGAAGACCTTGCATTGCCAAACTGAGGTCTTGATAAAAAGGAAAGTCCACTAGTTGAAGTTGAAGACTTTACTTTACTAAGGTGAGAATTACCACTAGTAGTGAAAGAATTACTGTTACTGTTGTTGTTATTGTTGTGTTTAGAATTATCCAAAGTTGAAATAATCAGTTGTGAAATAATGCTTCTTGCTCTTGGTCTCATTGTTGGTGAAATAGCAACTAAAGGTGGGGCTGGAGTTAAAGATAAACTCAGAGTCGATTGGTTATTAGGTCTAGATTTACAGTCGACACTGTTACATCCATCAGCACTTCCACCAGATTTTGGACCAACACTATTAGCAACAGCAGCAGCAGCAGCAGCAGCAGCAGTAGTAGTATTAGAATTATCATTATTATCAGTGTTTTCAGTATTATTATTATTATCATTATTGTTGTTGTTGCTATTAGTGAAATAAGATTCTTTCCCCTTAAAAGAGTCACACGATGGTAACGCAGTGAATTCATCATCACAATAACAGTTTAATTTCACTTGATCTAATTGGATGTTTGGGTTAACCAAAATCTCAGCAGTTGTGTCTAAAATGGGGTTGGTGTAGTTCTCTATATTATAATGGAAAGGTGTTTCAGGATTGGTTAAATTGGAAAGTGGGTTACCATTGGTCACTGATCGTTCAAAAATGTCACTTGAGGATGAGTTACAGGAAGCAACCGAATTGTAACGTGAACGAGTTAATGGAGTAGCAAGATGTTGGTTCTGAGAAGGCGATTGACTTTGCTGTGGGCCTCCTTGCACATTTTTGGTTTGCTGTGAGTGCAGTTGTGAGTGCAGTTTTTGTCTTTCAAGGGAGTCGGGGCTTGTGTGAGCAACAACTGGCGCTACAGCTGGGGACAATTTCAACTTGTTTATTGTCTTCTTCACAAGTTTTTGGAATCTTTCATCCTTGTCAGGGGAAAGCTTAGAAGACTGTTGGTGTTGTTGTTGTTGTTGTTGTGGTTTTGGCGATTGCAGTTTTGGTGATTGCAAAGTTGGAGACCTAGAGCTGGTAGATTGGGTAGTGTTTGACACATTTGCTTCATTTGATTCACTACTCAATGGTGGGGAAGAAGAAGAAGAAGAAGTTGACTTGTGTCTTGGTAGGTGAAAGTGGTATATAGTACGATGTTGTGGGGAAGTCAGCTTTGGAGGGGTATTGTCTGAGGCAGTAGTGGCAGTGTTTGACGGCTGTGTAGTGGTAGCAGCAGTAACAGGGCTTGTTTGCTTCTCACTAACAACTTGTCCTGTTTCGTGTTCCAGGGGCTGTGTTTGACCCTTGTTTTTTGCCCCAGTTGTTGCTTTTGTTGTTACATCATTTTCTTGATCAATTGATGATGACAGGTTACTAAATATGTTGAAATTGACATTCAATTTAGACATTTATAAGGTGTGTAGATGTTTAGGTATGTGTGTGTGTGTGTGAGTGAGTTATATATAAAGTATAATAATAAATAAATGAATATAAAAAAAAAATTAAGAGTAAACTTTCCTGCTGGTATATTAAGTGTAGTTATAGTATATGTGATGTGGTTGTATCATGTATTGTTAGTATAAAAGACAAAAAGAATGAATTGAATTGGGGTTGACTAGGTGTGGGTGTAATATGAATGTTGTTGTTGTTGTTGATGATGATGATTATATATATATGTATATATATATATATATATTTTTTTATATGGTGATTTTTGTTTTTGTCTCCCAATTGTTTGTATTTTAAAATTTATATTTATATTTATATTTATTGTAATACAATAAGGTCAGCACTTTTTTTTTCCCTTCTCTCTCTTTCTCTCTCTTGTTGTTGTTGTTGTTGTTGTTGTTTGTAAGACAAAAATGACACCAGAAAGGGCAATCTTAAAAATAAAAATTTAAGTAGATAGATGAATAGATAGATAATGGGAATATGTAGTGGTGTGTCATAAATTAGCAATGGTTGAATTGAATAGTTTACAGACTGTTGAAGTTACTTTCTTCGCCTTACTTTAAATAAAGGAAGGAATTGTTGTTCATATATATATATATATATATATATATATATATATATATGCTTATAGACCTATATACTTATATATGGAATGTTCTTGAATCTCCCTTCTTTGGTTTATAAGTTTATGGTTAATAGTTTGATTGTTGAATTTATTAATTAACGTTTGATATTTATTAACAAAGAGCTACCAATCGATTTGTCAAATTATATGCAGTACAGAAATTCTGATTGAGATAACAAGAGGGCAAACAGATACATTAACTACATACACTACGTACTACATTTTGGTTTTAGTCTACTTGTAGTCGAAAAAGAAGCAACATTAACCTATAAACTCTTATACATATATATCTGAGGTGGTGTTGGTGGTGGTGGTGGTGGTAGTAGTAGTAGCTATTGTATTGGTAGTTGTATTGGGAGTACTACTACCGCTACCACCACCATTTGAGATTGTACAATGAAAAAAATGACGTGAGGTTTTCTCATTTTGCACTTACTTCACTCATAACCCAATGACTAGAAGTACTAGTGTCGGAAGTGTCTGCATAAAAATAGATTAGCAGAATATAGAAAAAGGAAGATTTTAAAAGGAACACAAACAAAGGGGGTGTAATATGAATGTATATATACCTATATGGTGAAACATTAATTTGTGTATGTAAGTTTTGTGTTCTATTCCAATTGTGGTCATGCCTTTTGTTCAACGGTTCCACATTTTTTTTTTTTTATTTTGTTCTTCTATTTAGTTCTTCTTTTGGCATTTGGTTGTCAAAAAAAAAGAAGAAAAAAAAAAAGACCAATTCCTAACGACGCAAAAATAGAACTACAGACTCTTGTTGGATTAGCACCTACAACAGACACTACAGACACTGCAGGCACTTGTTAACACCGGCGGAAATTGCCCTCTCTCCGTGTATGTATAGTATAAACTTGTGATCAAAGACAAGGCGTTGAGTCAATTGATATCACACCAACAAAAAATATTAAGGCAACAACTGGGGGCGTAAAGTAAAAGAATACCAGTAATTAATACTAGATCTAGGAGGGGGTGTAAGTATATTTTATTATATTGTGTTTTGCTGAAATAAAAAAAATTAACAGCAGTTAATTAAAATAAAATAAACTTTTCTTTCTATAGCGTTTGTGTACAGAAAGAAAGAATGTTGTATGATTCTTTTCATTCATTTACAAATATACACGACCGTTTTAGTCTCCTTATTCTTCTCTTTTAAAAGATGAAAACGAATACACCCCCCCCCCCTGTAACACAATATACGAATCTGATATACTTCCTAATGTAACAATGTAACAATGTAACATCATCAAGTAGCCTTATCTTCTATATATAGCCTTATCATTGTATATTGTATATTGTATATTGTATATTGTATACTGTAGCTATTGTTGTTAGAGCCACACACATTTTGTGAATATTACTACTACTACTACTAACATATCAAGATTGAATTGGTTGGTGAGGCGGGTCTATACTGGATATAGGTATCTTATACACTACGTATTCTTTGTATCACAGTATATAATACTTCTATTCTGGAAACATACATACTTTCTCCTCTCTCTTTCTTCTCTCTCTTTCTTCATCTGTCTCTTTGATGTCAAACTATCTTCTTTTTCTTCTTCTCTGTCTATATTTCCTTCGCTTAAACTATACAAATCTAATGTATCATGACCCAACAAAATTCTATCTCCCCACCCTTTTAATACTAAAATACAGTAGGTCATTCACAATTATATATATATATATATATTACACAAAATCACGAATTCTCCTCTCTTTTTTTTTTTAATTTTGAGAAGAAAATGGGGTAAATAGTACACAAAACAGCAATAATAATAGTAATAATAGTAATAATAACATTATTATTGTTTAATATTTGTTCTTTAATTACACAGAAATCCCAAATAGGAAAGCTAATTTTTTATTTTATATAGAGACACACACCTATTAATTAAACCTTCGATCGGTATTCCCCGACATTTTACTATAATAACAGAATTTGTACTACTATACATACATTATTTTTTCATCCTCATTATATTTTTCCACTTCTATTCTTTACTTCCCAATTGAGACTTTGTACACCAACAACACCAACAACAGCAACAACTACAACAACCACTATTTTTTACAGTGAAAAAAAAAAAAAAAGTAAAATCACTTGAAATCTTTATACAAAACACAATCAATGCATTTTTCACAGCTATCCAAACTAAATAACCAATTAACTAGCTAACTAGCTAAGTACCCCCACCCATATAGCTTATTATTGATTTATAATTCTCCAACAATGGGTATTTTCCACTTCAATCCCAACTTATCATACGTACATCTAGATCTAAATTCTAGTCTAGTTGTTGTATCTCCACTATTGCCATTACTCTTATCATTATCATTACCATTAATACCACCTTGCTTATCATTCTCATAATGTCCAACCACTTTGACACTATTACTACTCACCACCTTTTGTTCGCCTTGCTTCCCATGCTTCCCATGCTTCCCATGCTGTTGTTGCTTCTCATGCTGTCCCTTTAGTTTCTCCTTGACATAAAGTTGTTCTTTCCAATCCAAATCATAATCCCCAAATCGATTAATAAATTGTCGTTGTTGATAAATGGTACTAAACTTGTAATATCTTTTGGTATTTACAATATTGGTAAAGTAGAAATTGGCATAATTGGTCAACTTTTTCAAATCATACTTGAAGGGAATACCATAACCACCACCATGTAGTGAATTTAGTGATGCATATGATGACGCAGCTGACACTGATGAAATTGAATTACGAAATAAATGGGCCGATGAAACTCGTTTATGAAGGGAATAGCCACCATTACCATTACTACTAACACCACTTCCCCCTTCTCCCTCCCCTTCACTTGTCCCTTTTCCTTTTATTATTGATGCTGAATTTGAATCATTAACAATCTCTTCATTGTACTCTTTTAAAAATGATTTATCAAATTTATCCCACAAATCATAAGGGTCACCACTTCCATACTTAGCTGCACCACCACCACCGGCTCTTTCTCCATATAAGCCATTTATTCCAAACTTGACAGTGCTAGCATCACATCCATCTCCACCCATCCCCCCATTCTGAACATAATCCAATGCCTTGTAAAGATTCTTCAATAAAATATTAATAAAATACTTATAGTCAGTCTCATTAATTGAATAATACAACAAATCATATTCATCATACAACATTGATGGCTGACTAATATCAATAAAGTATATTCTAAACCCACTCTTCAAATATAATCCAATTTCTTCCATCTTTATACTAACTTTACGCAACTTGTTGCGTTTTGGTTGATGATGTTGTTGTTGGCTCCCCTTTGGTGGAATAGTGAATTGGGCAACTCGAAGTAAACAAAATTGGTTCTTGGGTAATATTTCATTGATATTTGTTGGTGGATAAAACAGCTTAACTATCGTGTTGTTGTTGTTATTGTTATTGTTTGCAGCTTGCGCGTTATTAGTGTGGTTATTGGGCAACTGGGTGGTAGCATCTACAGTTTCATTCATCGATCCATTAACACTTCTGTCAACACCGCCCCCAATAATACTACCATTGGGACGGAAAAGTCCATGGGCATTGACAATGTTGTTTCTAGTGGCATCACCATTTGCATTCCCATTTCTATTCGTAACTGTCTCCGTTACCGTCTCTGCTTCTTCTGCTTCTTCTGCTTCTGCTTCTGCTTCTGCTTCTGCCTCTTCCATTTCGACTTCAGCCACCTCAGCTTCCATCTCCTCTTCACCTTCATCATCATCATCATCATCATCAATACGATACTTTACCTCAAATTTGGTAGTACCCAAACCATGCCCATGTTTCACTGCTAATCCAATATTTAAATTATATTGGCCGGGAGCTAACCATACATCCTTGGAATAACTTAATAAATAAGTTCGATTAATTTCAACAAAATGGTTATAAACATAATTTCTTGGTTCATCAATTTGATAATCGGAATATTCAGCATAAAGTCGCTTATTCTTCAATATCGAATAAATATATTTCCATGAATCTTTAACATACTGTACATTTAAAGGGTTATTGGTGGTATACAGAGAAGCAAGCAGCAGCTGCAGTGGTGTTACTTCCTCTTGTCTGTCTTCCTCTTCCTTGATCACTATCTCATTACCAAAGTCTTGTTTAATTGACTCCACATGATCTGGATGCGTTGTTAAAGCTCTAAAACTGCTTGTACCTTCATTAGTGACTTTGGCATGATGATGATCATGATGATCATCATCCTCTTTGTTTAAATTATCAACCAATTTCAACCGTTTGGCAATAATCATTCTATTGACATAACGAAACGAATCAAGGGACTTGATATATGGTTTAAGCCAAGGTAAAATCTTGATGATAACATTTATTGTATCTTCACCAAATACAGCAACAATCTTGTGATAAAACAAATCATTGTACAAGGTGTAGTAATGGGAATTGACGTATTTCAAATTGGAATGAGGTACCATATATAGTAACTTCATCTGGATCTCCAATGGTAAGTCCATCAACATGATGATTGCTTTGATTGATCTTTTTGGGTTGCTAGGTGTAATATAGTAGTTTAAACGATGACTATAAGAATTTATCAGTGCATCTGGTGGTTAAAAGATGCCTATTGGGATTGTATAATGTGGAATAGCCCGTGGGTTGTGATAAAAATACTTCTCTGTGCGTGTGTGTGTATGTATAAAACAAGTGACTCTCCGATCAAACTGGTATACGTTCCTAAGGCCTGTTGTTTTAATTTGATTTGATTTGATATGTGTATGTGTATGTGTATGTGTATGTGTATTTGTCTATTCTATCTCTGAATTGATTGGATATATACCTCCGTCCGCTCTATTCTCTCTCTATGTGTATCTAATTTTTGCTGCTTCTGCTGATTTGCTTGTTGTTGGTTAGTTGTTTTGTTGTTTTGTTGTTTGTTGTTTGTTGTTTGTCTTGTGTTCCTTAAAAAGCTTAAAATTATTATTTTTTATTTTGTTCTTATAAATTAAATTGTTTTCTTTTTTGATGACGTATTTGAACAAAAAGATACTCCTTCTTTCTTCTGTAGAGTCAGATTCAATGTTGAAAAGTAATCTACCTTTGTATAATTAGAGACATGTAAACACACCAAGAGGAGGTACTTTGCCTTTTGGCTTTAAAAGAGAGAGAGAGAGAGAGAGAGAGAGAGCAACAGAGAGAAATGGAAAATAGCAACTGCTTTTAGCCATGTGTGGGGCTTATCTTTCTTTCCTTTTTTTTTTTCAAAGCATTAACTAAAAACTACAAAACTACAATGTTGTTGTTTACATAAAGTGGTTATGTAAGATCTTCAACCAATAGTTCTATGGCAATATTGGGTTGTCTGAGTGTATGTTAGTGTATGTCGGGTGGGTGTTGTGAAAAATATATTTGATTTGAGATCATATGATATGTCAAGACAATGTCATACTAAATCCTCCCTATATTATTAATAATTGATTGCTATATTACATAACATTAATTAACACAATACACCAACTAACACACTAACACACTAACACACTAACACACTAACACACTAACACACTAACACACTAACACACTAACACACACCGACACACACACGCACTCTCTCTTTCTCTTTTTTATTTTTGTGGTGGAGAGATGTCGTATATATTATACAATATTATTATGCATAATTACTTATTGCTTAAAGTATGTGTTATACAGTTCAAACACTATAACATAATTTTATTCACAACTATCTAAGATATATCGATTCAAGCTATACAATACAACTGTATACCCCCCAAAATGGGTTTAATGGGTTTCCATGCATTTATTACAGCTTTTACATTGTAACTACAACAATATAATCAGAATAAATAGTTGTATTCTTGCCATTGTGCATCTACTGTACTGGGGTTCTCGCGCACGTGATTTTTAATCAATAATAATAATATTGTTCAAAAGTCGTGAACTATCATTGTCGTAATAAGCCATTCCAAGACACACCCACACATCCATTATTCTGAAGCCACACATTATTTGAATTTGGATTCCCTCATCTTTTGTCTAAGGGTAATTAAACACCAACATTTGTTGAGACATGGATTTAGAAAAGTCGAAATCACGCCAACCAGAAGACCAATGGTTTACAAGAAACACCTTTGTTCGCCTTACTTTACTCGCTCTACTCATATTCTTGAGTGTTGCTTTGACCTTATCGCATTTCTTCACACCACTGGAAAACACTCAATCTAACCTTCCTTTGGGGGGCTTCCTTAGTAAACCACGGGGTCAGGAAATATGTCGCCAATATGATTACAAGTACCCTCAATCATACATCAAAGACAATTCGACTGTGTTGAACATTTTATTCAATGAGACGTTCCGCAATCATTCGGCCCAAAAGCTATCGCAAGCAGTTCAAATTCCAACTGACGTTTACGATGAAGACCCTTCAGTGGAGAAGGACCCACAGTATTGGAATGATAAGTTTACACCATTCTATGACTATTTAAACAAGACGTTCCCCATTATTTTCACTCATTTACAAGTTGAACTAGTTCACTCACATGCAATTGTCGTCACTTGGAAAGGAAAGGAAGCAGAGTCGGACTTGAAACCAATTTTGCTTACTGCTCACCAAGATGTGGTGCCTATACAGAAATCAACATTGGACCAATGGACTTATCCCCCATACGATGGAGTTTATGACGGGGACAAGCTATGGGGCCGGGGTTCATCTGATTGCAAGAACTTGTTGATTGGCTTGCTAGAGTCACTTGAAGAACTATACAAATCGGGGTTCAAACCGAAACGAACTATTATTCTTGGATTCGGATTTGATGAAGAAGTGGGTGGAGAACGTGGAGCTCAACGTATTGGCCAATTTCTAACTCAACGATATGGCAATGATTCATTTTATGCTGTTATTGATGAAGGTGGTCAAAGTGTTGCCTATGAAGAAGGAGTGATTTTGGCATTACCCGGTACAAGTGAAAAGGGATCAACCGACGTGGTTGTGGGGATAAACACTCCTGGTGGCCATTCATCAGTTCCCCCATTGTCTCAACACACATCAATTGGATTAATGGCTATCCTTATTGAAAGTTTGGAAAAGGATCACTTCCAGCCAATTTTCTCACCTGGTAACCCAACATTTCACGAATATCAATGTATCGCCAAATACTCACCCACACTATCACACAGGATCAAGAAAAGTTTACTCAATGCCGATAAGTCACACAGGGCCAATAAACAAGCTACTCATTGGCTTTACAATAAATCGTTGCTCAGTCGTTACTTGATCACTTCAACTCAAGCAGTTGATATAATTAATGGAGGAGTCAAGTCGAACGCGTTGCCCGAATACGTCGAAGCCGTAATCAACCATCGTGTTGCCGTTGAATCAACAGTCGATGAAGTTTATAACCATGATTTGTACCATGCTAAGCGTTTAGCTAAAAAGTTCGATTTAGGATTGATTTCTGAGGGTGATATCCTTCGTAATGAGACCAAGAATGGCAAGATCACGATCCACAAAGCTTCTCAGTTGGAACCGGCACCAAGTACGCCTACCGTAGGTAAAGTATGGGAACTTTTTGCCGGCAATATAAGACACATTTATGAACAATTAGTACCCAGTGGCAACAGCAAACTGTGTTATTCAAAACCTGCTTCAGATGATGATAATGTTGATGTTGTTGGTGGTGGGAAACAAGTCATTGTTGCACCTGGGATAGCTACCGGTAATACAGATACTAGATATTATTGGAACTTGACCAAGAACATTTTTAGATATAGACCTGGGTTGTTCACAACTGTGGAATCGCATGCACATGGAGTTGATGAGTTTATTCGTTTTGATTCACATTTACAGATAATTGCATTTTATTATGAATATCTACAATTGATTAATGAGGAAGACAATTTGTGAGGTAGAGGGCTGAGCCATGAAGGATATTTGATTTGAAATTGGGGCGAGAGGAGATCCTAAATAGTGCAGTTGAAAATAAAGGTTTTCTCATTGTCGTGTGTTTTTCTGCGACATTGAATTTCACTGAGACTGTGAGGCGATTGCATATATAGACGCACTTGAGGTATTAGTTCTTTACATATTTTATAGCACGTTTCCAGGTGTACATCACAATAAGCATAAATTACGTTCCTTTGCATAGGGATATGGCCCGTCAGAAGTTTTAGTATATTGATGCATAGCCAAGATTGTGCTAAGGTTATTACGAGGGGTGCCAACAATAGGATCAAAAGTTCTTGCAGTCCCAGGTAACAAAACTTGCTATAGCTTGGTGTGTTTACAGTTTGTTGATTTTTTTTTACCAGGATTCTTTGTATATTGTTTTGTTAGAAATTACAAAGCATGACATTCGAATTTCAAAGGCAAACTTCTCTCAAGAACATTCTAAAACTAGCCAAGTAGTCTGCAGATCAGTATCAAAGTGTGGAAAAATAAGGAGAAAGCACCTCTTTGCAAAAGGTCTCATGCACGGTTTGCGACGGCTGCACTGTTACCTTACGGAAACAGTTGTTTTCCATTTTACTACTGAAGCACATAAATTTTACTTGGGGGGTGGGAGGTTTAGCAGCTGGATCTCCAAACTAAACATCTATATTTTTTGCAATATTTATCGAAATAGGTGAATTTAAACTTGTCACAAAGACGCAACACCTGCCAAGAAAAAATTTGTATTTCCTCTCCCAATGTGTAAAATGGTTAACTTTCGGGGGAAGTGGGTAGTGGATAACGGAGAATATAAGACGGATAATAGCTTTAGACCCTGCTATTGTATTCCTCAATTTTGTTTTGTGCAATTCGCGTAAAATTGAAAATTAATTCTTTTGAACCATGCAGGGATTATCATCATCATAGAACTAAAACAAAATACACGTCACAAAGTTACCAACCACCGCTCTGACTTACAAGTCTTGAGGAGAATAAATCGAGGCAGCTCACAACATTGACCAAACAAATCAAAACGTAAAGCAAGCATCTCAACCTTAATCCATATGTACCCTTGGTTCTTGCTATATTCTGTTTACCCGAACTTCTTTACATGTGATTCATAAATATTGTTTACTTTTGTGCGTTTTTGTGGTGTGTTTTATTTTACTCCATTAGTTTTTGCTTTCGGCTAAATTTAAACCTTCGTTTACTAACCACCTCAAAGACCCTTTATTATTATTTTTGCTTAGTGTTTTTTCTTTCCTCTTGAGGCCGCGCTAAGTTTTGACGAGCCTTATCGCCTGAGCCCTAAAAAATTCCCTCATCGCATCTAAGTCAACGTCGTTGCTAAAGCAAATGGTTTGTAGACTAAAGTTGTTGTAAACAAAATACCGCTCAATTTCTAAAAAAAGGTTTCCAAACCGCTCATCATCATTATCATGTTTTCAAATCATCCCAGTTTGGCGTAGCTGCATTTTTCCAAGCTCAGATAGGCGCTCTAATTACGCGTTATGAGGATTTACTTGGGGGTTCAATACTCGTTGAACAATAGGTTTTAAGTGTGATTTTTTATTTTCCTGAAATTTCGAGTGTTGTGCCCGTGCGAGCGAAGACAATGATTGGCGCCTCCCCAAATATAATGTCGATATACGACAAATATATGACTGAAACTAAACAGCAATTGAAAATAGTTAGTTGTGCATATAAACTGGGTATAACCACTGTACATTTACAGAAAAATTGAGGCGTCATAACATGATGAATATTTTAGCGCGTCATAGGTGGATTGAAAAGACTGAGGCGTCTTTAGATTAATACAAGCAAGGAAAAAGTTATCATGACATATAGTGGCAGAAAATGTAGGGGTACAAAGTACAAATACATAGAATGCCCCTGGGGTTTCTGTCTGTGATAAGAAGGCTTTAGCAAGTAAAGTGGCTAAACATGGTAAATCCCTCTGGTATGGCCAATGATAGAAGCAGACAGTGAGTTCAAACAAGAAGTCTGCTTTAACCATAACTATTCATGCAACCACATGTTCTTATTGTTCAAATCTTCTTGTTTACCATAATTTGTACTCAAGTCCAACAATGGAGCGCCATTTGTCTCTTCTTGTTTGTTTGTCAACAAACAAAGGTAATTGTCAACAAAGGTAATTGTCAACAAACAAAGGCAGCTATCAATAGTTGAACAATACAATAGACACAAGTGGTTTCCATTGTCCTACAAGCTTATACAAATAAAGCTTTTAGCAACAATTGCGAAATTCTAAGATGATACAAATTTTCGTAAACCGACTTAAGCGCATTATTCCCCGTAATGCAGGGATTGGTAAAGACAATGTTTACTTTTTGGCCACGATTTTCTTTCCAATGGCGATTTATTGCTTACGGAGTTAAGGTCTATTGTTTGTGGTTCATATTTGTGTCCTACATCCTGCTTGTTCAAGCTGCAGCAGATCTCTGCAAAGCGTGGTTTATCCCTACTTTGTGTGGATTAAATGATGGTCTTTTTTTTTTCTTTAGAAAACCGCGTATACCCCCTAACAACATATGAAATTTGCTCCAGAAGCAAAACCACTTTTCACCAAGCTACCTGCTTTATTATAGTACACAAGGGAAAATTAAATACCATCTCTTCAATTCACACAATTTCTTCCACCAAAAATGAATAATATATAAGTGTATCAAAAGATTCCCTTTTTCTACACCAGATCACTTTCCTTTTTTTCTTTTTGTTTTTGCAACTAAAAAAGTTAAACATCCAACTAGTTTCAAACATGAAATTTTCCACACTCGCTGCTTTTACCGGTTTTGCTTCTTTAATACAAGCTGCTCCAGTTGTACCAGTCACTGAAGAGCTCCAAACTGTCCAAAATGATATCAAACACTTGAACTCAGACTTCAACAATTTGTTCAACTCACTCAACCTCAACTTGAATGAGGCTGCTCAAAAGGATCTCGCTCAAGGACAAGAGAGCGATGAGTTGATTGCTGAGCTTGGTAGAAGTTTGTTGCAAGCTCCCCACCACAATGGTGATATCCTTTCTCTCTTGCACTCCGCTGTTAAAAGAGACGTCGAGGATGTTGATGTTACTGGTGTTGATGCTTCAAAAAGAGGCGGATTTGTTACTATTCAAGAACACCAAATTTCCATTGATGTAATTGTTCAAGCTATTGAATACGTTGTCATTTACAACCATCCACTCCCAAACCCAGACCACTTTGATGAAGTTTTGAAAATCTTGGGTATTGATGCCGAACTTGCTGCTGAAATCAACATCACCTACACCACCGTTACCGTTGACTGTGTTGCCATATTAACTAAACTTATCCATTTTGGACATGATATTGTTGACATTGCTGAAAAAGTCATCACTGTTACCATTGCCGGTACCGTAATTGAAATTGAAAAGATCTTCAAGGCTATTGAATGCATTTGGGTTTTGGGACACGCACTTCCAAATGCTATTCACTTTGCTGAAATTATTGCCATCTTGGGAATTGATGTTGCCACTGCTCACTCTTGTGGAATTTGGGAATGGAGTTCAAGCTTTGATGTTACCCTTGTATTTTTCAAATACATTGGTCTTGGATTTGTTCATGGTTTCAGCAAGAGAGGTGGATTTGTTACTATTCAAGAACACCAAATCTCCATTGATGTAATTGTTCAAGCTATTGAATACGTTCTTATCTACAACCACCCACTTCCAAACCCAGACAACTTTGACCAAGTCTGTAAGATCTTGGGTATTGATGCCGAACTTGCTGCTGAAATCAACATCACCTACACCACTGTTACCGTTGATTTTGTTGCTATCTTGGCTAAGCTTGTTCTTATTGGACATGAAGTTGTTGACATTGCTGAAAAAGTCATCACTGTTACCATTGCTGGTGTTGTATTCAAGGTAGAATTGCTCATTAAAGCTATTGAGTACATTATTCTTGAACACCACCACCTTCCAAGCCATGACAACTTCCTCGGCTTGATTGGTATCTTGGGTATTGATATCGATACTGCTCATGCTTGTGGTATTTACGAATATAGCTCAAGTTTCAGTGTTGTTGCTACTTTCACCAAATACATCGGTTTAGGTGTATTCCAAGGCGTTTCCTTTTAAGGACACCCCAAGTTTTGATTCTTTGACTTGGATTCTAAAGAATATTATTTGATACCCCATCTTATTTTGTGTTTTAATTTATTCAACTCTTTTCTAATACATTGAATTTTGTAATATTTTGGAGAGATTGATAGCTCGAAAGTCTTATGTCTACTCTGTCTATTTATACTTAATAAGATTTGTATTTACATTGCTTCAACACATTGAACTATATACAAGCAGAAAACGTAGTTCCTTTTTTCATCCAATGACACTAATCAACCCTGGTTTCTTGATGACTTTCTTGACCAGATTGGGTATATGATTGGATAAGCCCTCTTTCTCCCCGAGTAGCTTAACTATGCTCTTATCGTTTTCATCAATCAATTTGGTTTCAGCCAAGATAGTTCCCCTTGCTTTACCATTGATGAAAATGTTGTACTTTTGAATATTAGATTCGATTGATCTATCTGTAGGATATGGCTGATTGAAAATCGAGCGTGGAGTTAACCCATTTGTCAACTGTATAGTCTCCCAACATTCTTCTGAGGTTGCAGGTGTCACGGGTGCCATACAAACAAGTAACTTGACATACGAGTCGAGGATCAAACGATACTGGCATTTATTTGACTTCACTGCATCAGTTATAAGATTCGTCATCTTCATCAAATCGGAAACAACCGTATTTAGTGAAAAGTGAACGTCAATCGACTCGGAAATACTCTTGACTAGATCCTGCACCTGATTGTAAAATTGAAACTCATATTCATTCAAACCAATTGTTTCTTCACCCACAACTGTGCCATTTAAGGTAATTTGGGCAAGTTCCAGGCTTTCTCTATCTCCCTGCACTTTGTCCAATTTTGGAATGGATTGACTTAGACTAAGAACTCTCCTAAGCCACCTATCAACACCAGAAATTTGTTCTTCATTCCATAACAACGTATCTGACACTGGCGCCAGAAACAACATCTGGGCTCTTGTGGCATCAGCTCCAAACTTAGCAATACATTCCCCAGGATCAGCGCCATTATACTTCGATTTTGACATTTTTTCATAGGAAACTTTGGGGGTTTTACCTGTTGCCCTTATTACTGGTGCTTGCGAATTGGTCAAATCGACTTCTTCAGGTTTGAGAAACTTGCTGGTATCAGGGTCAGCATACGTAATACCATGGACCATCCCTTGGGTAACTAATTTAGTAATGGGCTCATCGTGACAAATTTCACCATCCCATACACCACAATCGCTCAAAAACTTGGCAATAAATCGCGCATATAATAAATGCAAAATAGCATGTTCAACCCCACCAACATACAAATCAACTGGCATGTTTTGACTTGCTGTAGCGCTAATTATTTGGTTTTCATTTTTTGAATCCAAATACCGTAAGTAGTACCAAGACGAATCCATAAAGGTATCCATTGTATCCGTTTCTCTCTGGGCGTCTTTTCCACACGAGGGGCATTTGCAATTGACAAACTCGTCAATATTACCTAAAGGGTTTCCCTTTGTGAAATGCTTGCTATCTACTTTCGGTAGGAGGACGGGAAGTTGGTCATCAGGAACAGGAACTGTACCACAATCTGAACAGTGAATAATAGGTATAGGTGCTCCCCAGTATCTTTGCCGGCTGATCAACCAGTCCTTTAACCTATATTGTGTACTTGCGTGTCCAAGGTTATGCTTGGTTAATTGCTGAGTAATAACATATGCTGCTTCCTTTCCTGATAAACCTTTATACTGATCAAGATTCTTTAACCCTCCTTCAAGCGTACTAATGTCTTGCATGACACCTTTCTTTAAAGTGTATGGAATCTTCATTTCGCTCGGATTCTTTGGTCCAATGACTTGCACAGTCGGTTGATTGGGTTGGTGTAGTTTCCAAAACTCATAATCTCTGGTGTCGTGTCCTGGACACCCCATAACAGCCCCTGATCCATACTCACTAAGTACGTACGGTGCTACGTAAATGGGGACATTAAATGCAGAGCTTTGAGTGTTATCGGGATTAAGTGGAATTGATGCTTTTACAGGAAGCTTATAGCCGGCCTTGGATTCGAAACCTGCGTCCCTTGATTCATCAATAAACTTGATCAACAATGGATCGTTTTCGGATAATTTCTTAACCAATGGGTGGTCCAAACTAAGTGCTAAAAACTGAACTGCAAATAAAGTCTCGGGTCGGGAAGTAAAAACTGATATTGTATCATCACCTTGATCTATAGAAAAGTTTACAGCACAACCTTTGGATTTACCGATCCAGTTTCTTTGCATCGTTTTGACATGGTCAGGCCACTCCTTTAGACAATCTAAATCTTGTACTAATCTGTCAGCATAGTTTGTAATTCCAATAAACCATTGCTCTAAATGTCTCTTTTCCACTATTGCACCACTTCTCCACGATCTTCCTTTGGCGTCGACTTGTTCATTAGCAAGAACAGTTTGGTCCACAGGATCCCAATTAATTTCGGCCTTTTTACGATAAGCAAGTCCTTGTTCATGCAACATGAGAAAGATTTTCTGCGTCCACTTATAATACTCAGGTGAACTAGTATTGATTTCCCTATCCCAATCAAAGTCGGCCAGGAAGTTGATCATCTGCTCTTTCATTTTAGATATGTTTGTATCAGTCCAAATGGCGGGATCTATATCTCTTTCAATGGCTGCATTTTCAGCTGGTAATCCAAATGCATCCCAACCCATAGGATGGATAACGTTGTAGCCATTCAACTTTTTATATCTGGCAACAACATCGCTTATGGTATAGACTCGCAAATGACCCAAATGTAACACCCCTGAAGGGTATGGGAACATTACCAATGCGTAAAAGTCTTTTTGGCTTGAAGGTTGGCTAATTTTCTCATCATCGCTGTCTTGTCTCCATTTATCTCTCCATTTCTTATCCAATTGTGAGAAATTGTAGTTAGTTGCAAGTAATCGAGTGTTTGTAAGCAATACAATATCACTCCTCGGGCAAGGTTGTATTCGCTGTAGTCGTTTCAACATTTGAGTATACTGTGCAACACTACACTACACCCATTTGATTTCATTATTGTTAACAATCTCTCTCTCTCTCTCTCACTTGGAAAAAAAAAAGTTTTTGTCAATTTTGGAAAAACAATCGCAATACAAACAACCAGACAAAACCCATCTCAACTGTAGCTCATTCTATTTTCACCAATAATTTAAATGAGTAACCTGTCCGAGAAACTGTCTCCACTAAATACCAGCAGCCTGGAACTGCGAGGCAGTAAACTTGGAGGATATTTCTCGAGATTGAAACAAGCAATCATCACTCGTCTGTCAGAATCACAATCATCAGAAAGGGCAACATCACCAGCAACCACAACACCTAATCCCAATGGGGAAGAAGAAATAGATATTCAACCCGATAAGATTGATATATCCCAACCTTTGCCTACGAATTTTGCAATATCTGAGAAAAGAAAACGACTTTCGATACAGGGGCATCCCAGCGATAAATCAATTCCTCGTTCATTGACTAGGGGTATAGTGAATCCAAGACATGCATCATACCTGAATATATTTAATGAAATTAGGACCAATGAGGAGGAAACACATAATGACCTCGAAAGAAGAAAGTCTATTATTGATTCGCTAATTGTACCATCGGCAGATAATAGTATATTGACTAGTCGTGAAGATTCACCAGCCCTACACCTCCCCTTCCCCAAGGAAACAATTGGGGTCGATCTGCTACAAGAGACAGACTATAATGGCGAGGAACCTGTAGAGGAGGAATATGAACAGTTGGAAATTGTTCGAATCGATCCTGCCGAAAGAAGTAGGATCGTACGACTAAAACGATCGATGCAAGAGATGGTACACATGCGGAAGAAGATGAAGTATATGAGAAGCCCCAATGAAACCACCACATTCTCCCATGGAGATTCAACAATGGTTGATACCAGTACTCAAACATGCAATGCCGATTATTTGGCATCGGTGCTAAATTTCAAAAAACGGTCAAGCTCCTCAACTTTGGAAAGCAATCGAAATAAAAGAAGAAAAAAGGGGTTTTATTTGAGGGAATTTTTGTATGATGTTAAAGCACCAACTGATGTAAACACGAGCACTACGCTCAAGGGCTACGCCAGTGAACTTGGGAAACCGAAATTCAAATCTAATAATAATGATAAGGGACTGCAAACACTCAAGCAGAGACCAAATCGAGATGGAATTGCCTTGAATCAGAAATTGTCCTTATCCTTGGACTCTGACTATCTTGCTAAAACTCAATCCATATCTGATATCATAAAGTTGAAGGATGATACAATGAAGATACCACCAGGTAGTAAAAGTGGTGTTACCGCACCATCTAGTGGGTTCCAATTCAATATCGATGATAAAAAGTTACGTGAAGTGGTCGGAACTCAAAATGGAGAGGCCAAGAATAGTGACATAACTACTGAAATGAAGAAGCAACAGCAACAACCGTTTGCTTTTGGGGCTCGCAGTAAAGAGCCGAGTGAGAAAGCTTCAACTCCATTATTCCCTCTTAAACCAAATACTAATGAAAATGTCGACAAATCAAAAGATGAAACACCAAAAAGCAGTGGTAGTGAATCCGGTCAAGCTAAAGAGCCAGTAGGAAAAGCTTCACAAGAACTGGCCTCACCATTGTTTTCATTTGGTGCAAACAAAGGCTCATCAGGGCTATTTTCCAAACCTGATGATTCTAAATCTAATGAGAGTAAGAGTCTAGCCTCGTTTTCTTTTGGTGGGGTACCATCCACAAAAACGGCCAACGGTGACGCAACTGGTAAGAAGTCAGAGGAAACATCAAGTCAATCAAAAGAGGATGGAGGTTCCAAATCTAGTCTTTTTCCATTTGGGTCATCTAAGGATAAGCCACTGGCTCAATTCAATGGGTTTGGGTCAAAGCCAAGTGGCTCTCTTTTTGGTCAACCAAAAACCAGTGGATCTGAAACTGCAATTGATGGTGATGCTAATGGATCTAATGCGGGTGGATTTCCATCTATGTTCCAATCCAAGCCAACATCAAATAAGGCTGAAGAACAAAGCGATGGATCTGATTTGAAACGCAAGAGAACTGAACCAAGCGATGAATCTGGAACAACACAGGAAAAAGCCAAGCAAAATGAAGGAGAACAGATATCCAAGCCATCGGCACCGCTATTCAACATTGGCTCGGTTAGTAAGGCAGGCGGCGATGACCAACAAAAGGCTTCGAGCGCTCCAGCTCCTGTTTCCAAGCCACCAGCTTTTTCATTCGGATTTAATCCTTCCTCAACAACCACCGATGATAAAGCTAAATCTACCACACCCAGTTTTGGATTTGGTAAAACTGATTCTACTAATGACGATAAAAATGAAGCAAAAGAGAAACCCACTGTGCCTGCTTTCGGTTTTGGTAAACCTGCAAATCCTACTACCGCTGATGCAAGTAAATCTATTGCTCCTGGCTTCACGTTTGGCAAGACTGATGAGAAAACGAAACCTGTGACTCCTGCTTTTGGTTTTGGCACTGCTGGCGACAAGGCCAAATCTGCTTCACCAGCATTTTCATTTGGCAAGACTGACGACAAGTCTAAATCTACTACTCCGGTATTCTCTTTTGGTAAAACCGCAGACTCATCTGCTGCTACTGAAAACAAGGGCAAATCTCCATCACCTGCATTTGTGTTTGGTCAAAACACAGAGGAGAATAAATCCAACACTGGAAGTGAAGAGAAAGTATCCACACCAACCCCGGTATCAACTGAAGGCGGGTCTACGTCGACTTTTCCCTTTGGTAAATCAGGAACAAATGGTGGTGGTGCTACTACCAACCTCAATGCTGCTACCGACAAGCAACCGTCTACTTCTTCATCGAGTGGATTTAAATTTGCATCTGGGGTAACTCTACCATCGGCCTCTGCTCCCTCAGCATCAACAACATCGACATCTTTATTTGGTGCTGGTAATCTTGCAGCACCCAAGCCATTTAGTTCAACGGGGTTTGGGGGGTTTGGATCGCAAACACAACCATCAGCAACTACAACTACAGCAACTCCAGCAACAGCTCCCACCACAGCCCCCACTACTGCAACTGCGTTTGGCAGTCGACCAAGTACGCCAACGTTTAATTTTGGTGGTGATGCTGCAGGACAAGGACAAGGACAAGGACAAGGCAATGGATTGCCACCACCATCGCTGGTGTTTGGATCAGCAACAAAGATGAATAAAGTACCACTGTTTAATTTCACTGGGTCCAAGAGTGGAACACCGGATCCAGCAAGTGTATTCGGACAACAACAACAGCAACAGCAACAGCAACAACAGCAACAAGCTAATACAAGTAGTAGAGAGACTACGCCTTTTGGTGGTGGTACTATGCCTTCATTTGGATTTGGACAACCACAACAACCACAACAGCCTTCAATGTTTGGAGGTAGTCCTGCACCAGGACAGGCACCTTCGTTTGGATTTGGAGGTGGTGGAACTGGTGGCGCAGCAACAATGGGAAGTGGGTTTGCTGCTCCCAACGGAATGCAAATGCCAACGACTGTTGTTCCTACTCCACCACAAGCCAATCCTAGACGAAAGCTTCTTCCACGATCAAGAAGGAGATAAGAGAGAGCACGCGAGAGAGAGAGTAAAGGACACGATTAGCTTTTACTGGAGGTAAGAAACTTTGTACTGTTTAATGAGATAAAATAGAATAAACATATATATATATATAGGTATACAACTCAACGTAGAATGCAAGTTGTATTTTGTTTAGTTTGGAGGCTGTTATATTAAGATAAGATGTGCAACTATTGTGAAGTCAAAGGATAACTCAAATTCATATTGTTTGTCTTTGATGGATTAGGAGGTAAATCCGTTGAACTTGACGTGATTGCTGTTCAAAAGTGGAGTAAAGCCAAGGAAGCCAATGAAATTGGTTTTTGTGTGTTAGTAGGGGTTTTTATTTTATTTCATTGTTATTTCTGTTTTTTTTTACGATCAAATTTAGATCGGAATTTAAGCGGACTTAAGCCAATTATTTGTGTCGTTTATTTGGGCTCTTCCGCGTGTCTCCCTAGGGTGATTTGCCCCACTTTCTTCTTTTTGCCCCACTATGAGGTTGTAGGGCTAATTTATCATATTTTATCACACACACACAGAGATTAGATAACAAAGCAAAAGGAGGTGAGGAGATAGAGAGTAAGTGAATGGATAAGCAAGGAGGTCAATAAGAAGATACTGGCCAGTAGTTCTTTAAATTCTTTCTTACCTTGTGTGTTATGAGAGAGATTGACAATAAGATAAATAACCACAAATAAGCGAGATGACTTTGCAATCTATATCAAATAGTCTAAAAGCTATCTTCTTCTTCTTCTTCTTCTTTTATTTGCACAAGACTACTTATCACTCTACTATTTGTTAGAATTTCTGTATTTGACTATGAGAATGAAAGATGGGGTTTGCTGAGTTAGTTTTTGGATGACTTAGTCTGAGATGGAAAAACGTTTTTAATATTTTAGTTCTTCATTTCATAACCCTTTTAGTTTTAGATTTCAGACCATTCTTCTGTATATATCTAGTAGTTAGTGGTAGTCAGTAGATGTTGGTAGTACATGATAGTGGTAGTTAGTGGTGATGTGGCACATTGTACGTCATAGAAGTTATTTTTATTTTTTCACGTGGAAAGGTCGTCCAAATTGAAAGAACCTCGCTTCAACAAATTCATCGAAACAAAGGCATCCCCACAGTCACATACAGATACACTGCACACCAAATGTATTTGCAGAGAGACTAGATACATACCTACACACACGTAGACATTCTTTCCAACCATAATGCTCTACCCACAGATGAATCTCAAACATAAAGAAACAAATTAAACAAAGCCATTGCGATAGCAATTATTGTACAGTAATGTTAAACCCTATAGTTAACTACCTATCTATTTCTCAATTTATTCCTTTATTTCTCTTTACTAATCCCTCTTTAATACTCGGCACATACTTTAAACAAGAGATAATATGGCAATCAAACCTAAACTCAATTGAAGAAGGGGGTTTTGGTGTTTTTAGATAGATGAAATTAATTACTCAATTAGGAATTGATGTTTATATACAGGACAAAGATACAAAATTTATCACAGTCTCATTTTCACTCATTTCACACACCACATAACACACACACACACATACACACACACACACACATACACACACAGTCTCACCCCTCTCCAACAAAAAAAATAACCTAAACTTCTCCACACTACCAACAACAATAACAACAATACTACTTAGTACTTAATACTACTACGTATATATATATATATATATCATATATAAACAACGATATAAATTTTCAACAACAAATTTCAAATTTCATTTTCAATTAACCAACCAGCCATCCAACTAATCCTTCAACCAACCACCCACTATTTATACCAGTTGTACTACTTTACTTTTTGTTTTGCTATACTGATATATTACATATATTACACATATTGTTATTATTACAACATTTACAAAAAGGAACGCAAAACAAAGTCAAAAATTTTTAAAAAAAATAATTACGTCGACAGAAGGAGATTTCGGATCTACAGATTTCAATTCATAGACCACCCACTTCTTTAGAGCAAATACACATACACAACCACACCACCACCACAATGCCATTCGATAACAACGTCAAGTATAGATTGCAGAGAATACAGACTCTTAATGCTGAACAAGAAATCATTCTTAAGCAAACTTGGGCTTATATGTTGAAATACTTTGGATACCCAGTTGACATCAATGCGCAAGATTTGCCTTTTAAACAATGCTATGTTGCTTCTACTTCAACAACCAATTTTGACGAATCTCAGGCTATTGCTACTGCTGGTTTAGCTAAAACAAATACCAGGGGTTCCATCAACTCCAACAAGTCATCAGCTTCTAAAAAGAAGTTGGGTTTATTTGGATCTAAGAAATCATCAGGTGCTAGTGTTTCAAATGCTTCAGGAGCTGGTACTGCCAAGGACTCTCCTTCAGCTAACTCTAAGAGGATGCATCAGATTCAAACCCAATCTTCCCAGGAAAGATACCAACCTGTTGATGTTCCTAGTCAATTGTTTTATGCTATTTATGCTCATCACCACAAGGCTGCTTATGAATATGCCGATGATTTTGATGGTAGTTCAGCACAACCTCAACAACAACAACAACAATTGAATGGATTTGCTGGTAATGGCGGCGGTTATAACGACTATGACGATTATGACGATGATGATGCTGCTTCAGTCAACTCAATGGAAACTTTTGTTACTGCAGAAACTACATTAACTGATTATGATGACTTGCCAGCCCACATTTTCAATAACCACGGTGGTAAGCAAGCCAACGGTGGGGGAAACTATGGTGGTAGAATTGGTCATCCTAACCAACACAGCAAGCACCGTGGTCACCATGGTGGACACAACAAAAGCAACAAGCGTCGTTCCAGTCACCCACAACAACAACAACAACAACAACAACAATTTGGTGGTGCTAGCAACCAAATTGATCTTTTCCAGGCTACTGTTAACAACCCAGTTACCGCCCATTCTGAGAGTTCATTTTATCCGGCAATGGCTCAATACAACAACAAAGAGATGCATCAAGCATTCGTCAAAGTTTTCCGTAACGATTTAGTCGATAACTTGGTGTTGAAGTTTGTTAGGGCTAGAAAATGGGATACTGAAAAGGCCCTTGCTATGATGTTGAAGTCCTTGAATTGGAGATATCATGAAATGCCTACTGATGATTGGTTAATGGAAAGTGATGGACCTTCATACTTAAATGGTACCAACAAAGGGTTCATCAAGAACTTCACTACTGAGAAGTCGTGGATTAAAGGTAGAGATAAGAATAACAATCCTATTTTTATGTTTCAAGCCAAGAAACATTTGACTGCAGATTCCCCCTTGCCTCAAAACCAAAGATATGCCGTTGTTACTATCGAATGGGTGAGATTGTTCTTGAAGGAAGTTAGTGAATCGGTTGACACCTGTACTATTGTCTTTGATTTGACGGGATTTTCATTAAAGAATGCCGATTATGCCACCATCAAGTTCCTTGCTGATGTGTTTGAAGCGCACTACCCGGAAACTTTGGGATTCATCTTGATCCACAATGCTCCTTGGATCTTTTCCACAGTGTGGAACATTATTAAAAACTGGTTAGACCCCGTTGTTGCTTCCAAGATCCATTTCACAAAAGATGCCAAGGAATTGAGCAAATTCGTTGACCCAGCTTTGATTCCTGATTACTTGGGCGGTGAGGACACCACTAGAGGCTATTACCCAATTCCTGAACCTAAGGACGAGTTCCCACCCAAGAGGAAGGATGCTGAATATGCCAGATTGAAGAGAGAAAGAGACTTGTTGACTGCGAGATTCTTTGAAACTACTAGGAAATGGATTGAGTCGACTAATCCTCAGGTTTCAGACAGATATTTGAAGGATAAACTTGACTTGAATATTGCCTTGTCGAGTAACTATATCCAATTAGATCCATATATTAGAAACCCAGGTATTTACGACAGGGACCACACTTTGACAGTTGGTCATTAAGAAAAGCTGCTGAGCAGGAGAAGCTGTATAGCCTTGAGGGATGTTGTTAGATATTTTTTAGAATATAGTTTTATATTTAAACATTAAACCTAAAGTGAATTTCAATTATTATTTAAGAGAGAGAGTTTGCGTTGCCAGTAAAGTTGTTTATTGTCTCAGTTCTATCCCATTTTCTTCCCTGACCCCGAATATACACGCATATCTATATTGTCTAATTGACTCTACAAAGACTAGATGGGGGAAAAGTAAATGAATGTTGATTGAAGCTTGCAGTGTACCGTATATCTATTTGTTTCTTACTTCCAATTGAGTATTTGAATCTTGGTTTCCAACAGGACCAATTCCTTTCGTAATTCACGATATTTGGACTCGTATTCAACCACGTTCACTTGAGATATGTCTTTGATTCGTTTACCCCGGCTTCCAAAAGAAGAAGAAGAAGAGGAACTCGTGTTGGGGATCCCATGTAGTATCATACCCGAAAGTAGATCAATGTGTTTTTGCAACATGCTCTTTCTTACGAGAAGTTGCATCATTGTGGGGCTGGTGCCAGGAAGAGGAGGGGTAGTCTTCACGTCGGAGTCGGCAGCAGCAGTAGCACAAGTAATACCAGCATAAGCATCGACAGCGGCATCGGCAGCAGCATCGACAGCGGCATCGGCAGCAGCATCGGCAGCAGCATAGGTTACTAAATTGGTCTGTTGAATCTGCAATTTGATACAAGTGACGGACTTGATTAAGGACAAATACTGCTCATACAACTTATCGATGTTGAAAGTTGGTGAATCACCTCGTTGAACCTTGCAACTTTTATCAATTATATGCATGAAATGGAAGTCATCTGATTGTAATTCTTTGACTGTTTTGAGAAGTATCCCGAGGCAAGCAGAAGTATCGGCAATATTGGTTGAAGTTGACATTGACATTGATTTGACTATCTGTGCTGGTTACTTAAGTGAGATGAAAAGTTTATTTATATACTACCAATTTATTGAAGCTATAAGTCAACTATTTTTAGATTTAAAAACCTTTCTTCCGTTGTCCCTGTCTCAGAATTCTTTCTCCTTGTCTAAATTTGCATGAGTGAGTCATACCTGCTGATGTTTACTGTTGATGTTTATTTTGATAATCCTTTCGCAACCATTTGTGAGTCACGATAGTCAAGATTATTTTTACTACTTATACATACCCCTTCCCCTTTCCGTTCCTTGTTTATCCTCTCCTTACCATCACAACAAAAATGAAGCTTGCAAGTGCACTCAAGCTACGAGTGAACCTATTGAAACAACTCTCCGAGTTGTCAAATACTATTCACAAAGGTTTAGTGGTTCAAGAAGGTATGAACCAAACTGACCCCAATGACAGTTATATAAAATATACAACTAAATTGGGTCAACTAGAGCAATTAATCGTTGATATCAACTATACCAATGTTTTCACCTTAGTCTCATTCAAGGGATGTGAAATTTCGATTGCTGAGTTGCTTTTACTCAAAGACGAAGCTAAACAAAAAGAAAATACTATCCAATCCATTCTACAAAATAGCGAGGAAGAGAAAATCGCCGATGTTAATGATATACGTATGGTTTCAGTCGTTGATCGAGATAAATACCAAAAGAAGTTAGATGCAGCAAAGGATGAGATGCTAGCTATTGAATTGGCGTTGGAGGAGGCCAATTGGGAAGTTAGCCTAAAGAAACTTTGATAAATATTGCTTCCACCCCTTTGTTTTTTCTTTTTATTTTTCTTTTCACGAAGAGTCTTTGTTTAGCGTGTAACAGGGAAATGAACAACCATGAACGGACAATACGCATTTACCAAAACCAAATACCATTGATGTCGTCGCCATTTATCACCATCACTAACTCCACAGCCACGTCCTTTTTATTTTTTTTTTCAACTTGGTACTTATTTTTTAGTAAAACCTGCAACCCGTATGAATTATCTAGTAAAAGAAGTTTTTTGATAAGCTACCCCAAATATGACTTTCTTGTCATGAATAAAAGGCGTGGGTGGGGTAAGTCAGTGAGTGAGTGAGTGAGTGAATCAATGTGGCTTGGTTGCGTAAATTGTGTGGTTTATTTTGTGCTTGAATGTTTCGTTGTGAGGGTTGGGTTTGGGGAAAAACAGAAACATAACTTTTGTGTAGAGAAAATAGAGGTGTATATAAAGAGATATGTTGTGTTGATAACAAAAGGGAGTTGAATCTTTGAAATGGTGACTTTGTAGTTCTTTAAATGATGAAAGTTGCAAAAAATGTTAATGGAATGTCGATAATAGATATGCCGCGACATTGGTTTGATATGTGACATTTCAACATAGAACTGTGCGGCTCATCAACATATGAAATTGGAAAAAGAAACAAATCTTCCATTGGACAACTTTAAGCAGTAACAAACCACAACTACAACCACAACTACAATTACAACTACAACTACAATTACGAATACACCCATCAATATATATACAGGCTCCCATTCATGTCACGCAGAACACGTAGAAGATCAACCAGCTTCGACTCAAAACCAGTCAAACAAGAACGTGAGATAACAAATGAAGATGGCGATGAAGGGATGATCCACATCGTAGCTGGTGGAGAAGAAGAAGAAGAGGAGGGGGAGGAGGGGGAAGAGGAAGAGGAAGGAGATGATGCTGACGAAGAAGATGAGGATGGGGAAATCACTCGATGTATTTGTAAGCAAGATGAGCTCCACTCCGATACAATCAGTCCTGAATTTGCCCAATTTTTGAAGAAAAACTACAAAATCTCAATTGATCAAGGTTTATTCATTAGTTGTGAAAAATGTGGCGTTTGGCAACACGGATACTGTGTTGGACTATTCACCAATGATGATGTGCCTGATTTATACTGGTGTGAATTGTGTAAACCGGGAAACCATTTATTTGTCAAAGCCAATGGGTATCCAAAACGAACGTTGTATAAGCCAGTTAATGATAAGCGGAAAAAGATTGAATTATTTGGTCTTGGTGACGGAGTCAAGGTGGATACACAGGATAGTGCTGGTGGCTCTAATAAGAGAAGAAGAGTCGATCGAGGTGATCGTGGGGACAGAGTATCTCCCCCGGCAACAGCAGCAACAGAAAAAGAAGCAAGAGAAGCAATGACAGCAGCAGCAACAGCAGCAACATCTACTACCGGAACAGATCAGAATAAAGATAGACGGAAAGATAGGCGAACCCATCACCATCATCTGGACGAAGACGAATATGATAAACAATTACAAAAGGCTTTGAGAGAAAGTGCCAAAGAATCAGGTTTACCAATAGATGAATCAGACACCACTAGTGCAACTGGAGCTGTGGCAAATACTAGTACTGCTACTGGTCATTATTCACCGAGGAAGAGGTCAAGCCGTGGCGCATCTGGTGTTACTTCAGAAGCTGATAACGATCTGTCAATAAAGCGAGAATATGAGGAGTATGATTCAGAAACAGGTGGGTCGACGGCAGGCGGCAATAAATCTGCTACATCTTCAAGAGGGACCGATGCGAGAAAATCACGAAGCAAGAGTAAAAAGAGACGAGATGTATCATCGTCTAATACGTCGCTAACAGGGACAGTAGCCAATGCAGGTGCAAGTGCAGGTGCTAATTCTAATTCCACGTCGGCAACAACTTCGACAACCGCAGCAACAGCAGCACAAGCAAATAAAGACGAATTGATTCAAGCGCCCTATAAACCTCGCTACGTTAGTTCTCAATCATCCATATACGACTTGCGTAAACGTACCAGTGCAATCATTGAATGGATAGCTAGGACGCAATATGATTTACAACAAGAACGAAATTACAAATTTGAATTATTTTCATTTACACCTGATTCAGAGGCTATAGCTGAAGAAAAACAAGCGTTGGAGGCGAGCTATAATGAGAAATTACTAATGATTGATGATTTACAGCGCAAGATTAATGAATGGGAGATTCAATTTGGTAAATATGCTCCATAGTTTAGCAAAAGTGGATGTCAAGCATGTGCGTGTGCGTGTGCGTGTGTGTGTACTATGTATTCTGTATTTTGTATTACAAGATTTCCCTTAGTTGTGCTTGTCTGTCTTGAGTTGACATTGCAAATCCACCATCTTCATGGCCTTGATTACTGTTTTCAGTTCTCGAAATCATTTGATACATCTTCTTTAACCATTCATCACTACTGAGCATCTCATCACCACCAATAATGATGTTGATTTTCCTATTTTCTTGGTTGAATTCATGCACCAAGCGCAATTCTTCATAGGTCACTCCCCCATCGAAATAAATAATCAAATCTTGAATTGAATCAGCGGATGTGTCTCCATATTGTTGTTTGATGACTTCGGGGTACAATGTAGACAAATTGGGGTGTAAATTCGATCCTTGATTCGAAGTTGCACCGCCACCGTGTGGATTGAGTAGATTGGTTAGTATTTGATTCAATCTTGGTGTGTACAGTAGATAAACGTTATCATTACCCGAATGGTTAGTACTATTCCGGTTGAACAAGTTATTGATATTGACTTTTCGATTGGTGAATAAATTTGATAATCCTTGACGATTCTGATGTTGTTCATGCTGATCTTGATTTGAATCCAAGGCCAGGTCATGTGATTTGAACAAGGTGGTAAATTTCTTCATCAATTCCAATTGCGTTGGGTTTGGCAATGGCGAAGTTATGGTTTCATTTTCCAACTTACCGATAAATAGTGATAAATCAGTAGGATTATGGAATTTATAGCTATAAAGTAACACCAACTTGATTTTATTCATGGTAGATATGGCTTTATTTTCCAAAACTTGAATCATTTTATTCTTGATATCCAGTTGATTGTCTAAATCACAAATTATTGTTTGTTGCAATTCACCGATATCCCACAATTGTTGTTTAGAAATTTGTTCATCTATGCCACTAATTAAATTCAAATGCGTCAAGATATTAACGGAAATCTTTTTAAATTCAGGGAACTTAGTCAAGGTTTTTTTCAATTCAGCTAGATTTTGCAGTTTTAAGTTTTCAATTGATGATTGTTTAGTTTCCGATTTGTATTGTTCGACATATTTTTGGAATTTGTTGGTCAAATCTCCATAGTTTAGATACATGGACTCATTATAGAACGAATCATCTTGTTGAGAAAGTATAACTTGATTATCAGGTAATGTAACCACATTTTTATCGATTGTTAAAAACTCATGAATCATTGACTGGTAAGTCCAGGGAGTCAAAAGCGGAGTAATGGGATCATTCTTGCGATCAAGCAATAGCAATACTGGTGGTGTATCTGATCGTTGATTCAAATCATCAAATAAATTGTTATTTGAGTTAGAATTGATGATGTATAACAACTCGGAACTGAGCTTCTTCAAGTCAATTGAATTTGACTCATACATGATTATGGGGCTCTTTTTCAAAGCCAAGAGCAAGCTAGTCAAACTTTTAGCTTGTTCCAATACTGGATTGACACTCTTTCTCATTGACAACGATTTATTCAAGTATAGTTCATCATTCAAAATATAATAGTCTTGAAAGATTTCCAAAACCTGGTCAATACCATCATATTCATCGGCCACTGCCAACTGCTCAATATCATTCTTCCCTGCAACATTATTGAAAAACACGCGATACTTGCGAAAGTGGGGTGATTTCATTTCATCCAACAATTGATTAATTGATGCTGAGTTGGGGTTGATATAGACAATACAGTCTAAATGCTTCATTGTCGACAATCGTTTGTGGTTTTCAATCAATTCAATCAAGATGATATCATTGGACAAAAGCTGTGATTGAGTGTATGATAACGAAATTATTGATGTGGTTATATTGTCAAGAAGCAATACTTTGGGGACTTTCTTGTTGGCGTGGTTGGAGGAGGAGGAGGATGAGTTTGAGTTTGAGTTAGGATCGGAATTTGCATTTGATTTGAATAGTTTCTCAAAATAAGTCTGCTTCACTTTGAATAGACTAAGTGACATGGCTAATCTCTCTCTCTCTCTTGCTGTGTTGTACTTGTATATTGGTGTTGCGTAGAGTGGGGGGACTAAGTACGTGGCAGATAAGTTTTACTTCAACATCAAAGAAAAATTCAATTGCGGCAGTGCGGCTCATGACGAAAAGGGGAAACATCCAACTACACGTACTTTCCGTCCTGTTCAGGCAGACAGGCAGAAAGACAGGCAAACATAAAGAACCTCATGCCATCACCAGAAGAATATATACACCTATTGGACTAGATCTACAAGCACCCAGTTGTTGGGAATGTACTCACTGCTTTTCAAGAAACAGATTTAGGATTTAAACCTAGCCACAAAGATAGAACTTATTCTTTCATTCCCTTCTACTATCACTCTTCAAACATACAACTACAACTGCCACTACTCATCAGCATTGTTCAGTCTAGTTTAGTCTTGGTAAATGTGTTCTCATGGACTAGAATTTTGGTGAAAGGGAAAGAAAAAAAAAAAATAAATCCAAAGCGATGCTCATCCCCCCATCAACAAAACACAATTTTCATCTAAACCGCAGAAAGATTTGTTTTAACAGCATAAGACTATAACTCCTACCACACAACATGCCTAAATCTAGACGCTCCAAATTAGTCACTTTATCACAAACCGACAAAAAGGGAAAAGAATCAAAGTTGAAACTCTTCGATGAGATTAGATCTGCTCTTGACAACTATTCCAATGTTTGGATATTACAAATGAAAGATATCAGGACTCCAGTTCTACAAGACATAAGATCCGACTGGACTGGCTCCAAATTGATTTTAGGTAAACGGAAAGTTATTCAAAAAGCATTCGGTGAAACCCCTGAAGAGGAATATTTATCTGATTTGGCCAAATTAACCAAAATCTTGTCCAAGACTGACGACTTAATACCAGGTATTCTCTTCACTAATGAGGATGATTCAACTGTGCAAAGTTACTTTGATGCATACAAGAGACAAGATTACACTAGAGTTAAAAATAAATCTCCCATAACTTTTGAAATTCCTGCAGGCATAGTTTATTCTAGAGGTGGACAAATTCCTCAAGAGGAAGATGTGCCCATGTCACATTCATTGGAAGAGACATTGAGAAATAAATACAAGATGCCCACAAAGATCAAGAGTGGGAAAATCGTTTTGGAAACTCCATACTTGGTGTGTAATGAGGGTGATGTATTGGATGTTAGACAGGCTTTAATTTTAAAGCAGTTTGGTGTTGCCGCTAGTGAGTTTAAAGTCCCTTTGGTGGGTCACTATGATAAAGAGTCAGCAAAGACTGAAAAGTTTGACATTTGAAAATCTGGCGATATATAAGATGGAATAATAGCAAAGCTATTGGTCCACCACAAATATACTAAAATTTATATACTAAAAAGAATGGTATAAGCTTTTGCCATATTTTCCTTGCTCTCCATCCTCTTGCTTATCTGCGACACACATTCAAATATACTCGTAGAACATTCGACAACGTGTGGTAGCGCTGCCATTTAGACCTGAGGCAAGTGCAGTCGATTACCATCAAACATATGTGAGCTTCAAAAAAGAGCAACCGGAAGGAAATAGTTTGTCAATTGTAGTTGACCCACTTCCTCTAGCTTGACATTACTACCATTTAATAATTAATGTTTTGCTTATTGAATTTGCCTCATGAAGTGTTGCAGGTCGTCTTCCTCCACATCAACCAACACCAAGTCTTGGCACTTGCCCCACTACATTCGAGATTTTACTGCTTAGCGAAGCCAAAATTGTATCAGAATATTCATGTCTACGAGGCGTGGCCATTAAAGGGTGAAGAAGAAAAAGGAGGAAACCTTCGATTCAAGTTCCACAAGGGCATCAACAACATAATAGCCAATCAATATACCATCGTATCAAGGCACAATTATGAAAAGTACTTATCTCAAATGAGTAGCGACAAAAAGATTGATCATATTATTTTAAAAGACTTTCATCAGTCACTTCTGGTACGCATTTTGAAACACTTTAGATCAATTCAGCGCTTTGAAATGATTCTGGCATTCCACAATCGCTATGAAGACTTTTCCGAGTTACACGATGGACTGATCGAATTCATGCTTTTTGGAGAAGATGAGGAGATCCTTCCATACGTTTTAATCATCACTACAGAGTTTATACCTGCACCTTACTACCTAGATGCATGGCTGATTTCAGCCTGTATTCAAACTTCGCTTAATGTTATAGTTTACTGCAATACAAATAGGAACTACAATTATTTGGATTTGTTTACATTGATTACTTCATTGACAATTGTGGTAATGGACAACTATAAGTTCGATGGTAGACAAAATCTAAGATTGCGAAAGTTACACATTCACCAAGTAGAACCGTAAATACTTGCTTATCGTATAAGTGAGGTATTTGATACTTCTTTATTCCGGAATTGTCCATTGTCGGAATAATTGACTTTGATAAAGTGTTCACAAACCAACAGTTGGATAAAGATTATCCACATCTCACATAGCTCTGCGTAAGGCATCATGGAAAAGTAGACGAAGCGCCAACTATCCAAGACCTCAGAAACTATACCCACAAAGGGATAAGTATGCTTGTTGTTGCAAGCAAATATAGCGATCACCATACAGCAAGAATGATAGGCGGGCTATGTTCAAACTTTCCCAATTTCACTATTAACTGGTGGTATGAACCAAGAAACCACCTCAAGTGTTGGAACTACGGTCTTATAGCCCCCGAACCGAATATATTAAATTCCCAAAAGATGGATACTCCATTCACCTCACCCACGACATTAACTTGCTAAGCCCTCAGCTTCCACAAGGTATCATGGGTTACCATTTTCTTGAACCTTTTGAAACCTGTGTAATCAGTACTAAATACAGTGTTGGCTACAAGAACCAAAGACAATATTTTATACGGTTTAAGAAGTGCTTCTCTGACAGCGAGCTAAATATAATATATGAGGGCCTCTTGTATCAATAAGGTCACCAAGGTCAAACTATAATGGAATACAAACAATTAGACTTGAAAGAGTAAGACAAAACCAAAAAAAAAGAACAGAACGTCCATGGTGTACAACAGACGCTTAATTTTGCTCGTCGGGTTGCGCATTTACACAAAGCCCTCCATTTGCAACCAAGGGTTGTACAATCAATAGGCAAGTCATGTGCCATGTCCAACAGCATACCGGAGTTTTTGCCACCTTTGGTATTTGTAACTTTGTTCTAAATTTTAAGAGTTATGAGATGTAAGTTTGACTTAGTTGAGCTACCTCACTATTGTCTATTGAGAGCTTCCATCAATTAATAGAAAATGGAACATACATCAAAGTTATACGACTACCTTAACTTGAAAATTTACATCGATAATCTTTTAAAAAGATACAAAGCAGGAGAATATATGGGCACTATTCAATTCAGCTCTAACCGTTTAAAATGGAAAGACATACGTGATTTCGTAAACGAAGACCTAGCGCCATCACAAGAAAACAGAAGGACAAAACAGTTAATCAAAAATGCGTTTGAACATCGCCTTTGCAGGTTAAATGCAGAAGAGAAGAAATGTTTTCTAAAACTTTTGATGGAGTTAGTTCAATCTTCTAATCCATCCGCTGGCTCATTTGAGAAACCATTATCAGAACCTATGATAGGCTTAATTACCGAATTTCTTTCCTCTATACATGCCTATTGTAGAGCTAACAACAATTCCACCATCACTTATGACACTTGGCTACAGAATTTAGTCAATTTCCAACACTGCTCATATTTTAAATTATCATATTTTGAAGTTAGTACCAATAAAGGTGCTACAAAAAATATTTTAGGAGAGGAATCCGACATTTTCCACTTCGACGAAACTACAGTGGACGAAATTGAGTTATCCTCTTTCAGACACCTCAGCCACATCCTGGCATTTACCATTCCCCTGTACAATATGGGATCTAAGGAGGTCCATTTGAGCATAACATTAAGTCATTGGTTAGATCCTTTGATAAATTACCTAGGTGGTACAATAGAGCAAGAACTGACAATCCATCAAATTGAAACTGAGCAGCCCACTAAATACTCGGTACCCCTTTGTGGTACAATTAGATAGGGGTGGTGCATTTATCATTGAATTAAAAAGAATGGAGCTAACCCATTTTTGTCACGAAAGTACCAAACTTCACCGGGATATATTGCTTCAAATGGGTGGATATATGAAAGACCTCAAATGCAACAGTGGGTACCTCGTTACTCCAATTATTTTTACACGAGTTGATTTTGGAATTCACAATAGTATAGATGAAATGACAGAGGGTACCAGCTGCAGTCCCAACAAACCGACTCTTAGGATTGTTAAACATAATCACCATGAAGATGATAGTCCTGGTTTGTTTTCAGCTTGGTACAGCATGATCCAAGACACCCCTCCCAGGACTTTGGAAGATCTGGAGCTAGAGAACCTTAAGGCAGCTCTTCAAGAACTCAAGAAATAGCTGAGTCAAGCCGGGAAGTAAGACTTATACAGGAAACACAGAAAAGGGAGAGGATGTCTTGAGGTTTTGTTAATTATTGTTCCAGCTGTTGTTATGGTTCGATATTTAGTAATTTTATTTCGTGATTAATAATGTTTATTTGAACAGATTTATTTGAATTAGAGCTAGGCTATACATATGGCACCATGGATGTATTTCGCCCCTAAGCGAGCTTTTGTAGAATCAGTGATGTACAGTTACTAGCATGATGGAAATTGGACAGACTTCGATTTCGAGATCCTAAACTTCCTGACTTCTTCAAAAGTACCGTGAAATAAACACTCACAAGCAATTGTCCCCTCAGCAGTATGGACACCAGTAAATAAGTTGTTTCAAGCCACTCTCTCAGCTTCCATTTAGCGCAAGTGAATCACTGCCCATCATTATCTCCCATCACCAACTATCATCTTCGTCCCTACTTTTCCTACCTGCATCACCAGCGTCATCTTCATCTTGCTCTGTTTCTGGTCTTCTGACCTGAACAAAATGTATAAGTGCAGGTTCTTTGCCCAAGTTTCTCAACCCATACTCATTCCCCAGTGGGATGCATATGTTGCATCCTTTGTTTGCCACAAATGTCTCTTCATTAAAAGTAAATTCAACAATTCCCTTGACCACGAGTAGATAGTAAGTACTGAAGGTAATTTTCGTTGGTGGTTTAACTCCACTCAATTCAATCACTCCCACGGCACAATTCTGTAGGTCATCATTGAATAACGTAGCAATCTTCAAATTAGGATCTTCCGAAGTAGTTCCATCCTCATTGACAATAGATTTTGATTGGAAATCACCATATTGTGAGCTATATGCAATTGACCGCTCCACAAATTGACCATTTTCTGGTACATCTATCTTCAACACTTTATCCTTGTACCAGGATGTCCCAGGTAACTCTGCATTCAAAATTTCTTGTTCTTCTTGATCATGCTCATCGGCACTGAGCGGTGATATAGGTGCATCAACTGGTTTTCGTCTTGTGTTGCGGCGATTGTGACGCGTTAATATTTGTGCAGTGTCAGGTACATGAACAACCTCAGCAATTGATCTCAATGGTAGTTTATGGATATCTCTCACAATAGTCATATCAGGTTCGTCGTCATCTTCTTCTTCTTCTTCGTCTTCATCTGGCCGCGTTTGATGAGGCTTGGTGAATATGATTCGCTCATTACGCCAAAATGCCAAAGGCTTAACTCTAATACGTTTTGATCTTCGTAATCCATCTGGTGGTGGGGACGGCAAAGAAGGTACTTCAGTGATGTATGTAGTAGGTGATACATTCGCTTTTGCTCTTGACACTCGCGATCTAGTACTTTGTTTTCCACCTTGAATCTGACTGGGCTCTGTGGATGATGATGACCGGACGAATAGGTCAGTGGCGGTTGAGTCAACTGCATCGCTGATTTCAGTAGCATTGTCCTCATCCGTGTCTTTAGTATCTTCGTTAAATGCAGAGACGGAAGCTTGTGTACTTTCTTCCAGTTCCAGAAGACTATTTCGCCTTTTACGCCTCTGTTCAGTCCGTCTTCTCGATCGAACGCCTTCTGTACCTCGACCTGAACGTAACGGCTCTGGTTCTAGTGATTGTGAGCGCAGACGTAAATTGTGTTGTCTTGAAGCCGGACCAATAGCTTCAAGTTGATCCAGATACTGATCCTGGTTTTGGTAAAAGCCATCATTATTGTCGTGCTGGCCATAGTCATAGTCATAGTTATAGTCGTCTTCTTCTTCTTCGAGAAAATCATTTACCTGGGAAGCACCAGTTATTGCACTTGACTGCCGTTGCTCTGGTAATGGTGATCTCAATGGAGACTGTTTATTGGTTCCTATTGATTGGTTGACTCCATGTGCATCTCTTTCACTAGTTTTGTTTCCTCTGGCTCCACTTGACTCTTCAGCACCATAATCAAAATCAATCTTTCTTGCCACGTAATTGAAAGGTGACTGATCTTCTTGCTCCAATAAGTCATCATTAACGTCTTCCAAATCGAACCCGGAATCATATGGGGGTACATCTTCAGCCACTTGTTCAAGGTCATAATGTGATATATTCGGTATCACCCGACGACCAGCACCAACACCACCGCTGCCACGTTCCCCTCCCCCACTTGCTGTGTTATACGATGTGGGTGACTTGTAAATTTCTCCTTGCCGTAGCACTCTATCTTCTTGTTCTTGAAGTACGATTTGTGCCTGTGTGTCATCAGCAAAAAACTCCTCGATGTCTTCCATGCCATATTCATCTCGATGAAGATTCTTGTTGATTGTTAATCCAAGCTTTCGGGATTTCTTCCCCAACTGTAATAGTTCCATTGGGGTTTAGTGGGGATAAGCTATAATATAGGCTGTAGTTGGTGAGTATATATTAGATGTGTGTCGATTGCGTGTCTCTGTTTATGTTCTGTTTGTTTTGTTTGTTTTGTTTGTTTTGTTTTCGTTTGTTTACACTTTGAGAATTGGAAAAATAGATTTTTGCGTCTTTTTTTTTTTAATTTGCGCTCACTTTTGACCTCATCATATCTCAAACAAACAACTGATTCCAATCTTCATCACATTCACAATCAAAATGGATAACTCTACAATGATTTAGACCCAAATCTAGGGCTACATTGATATAATTTACAAAAATTAAGTCAAAACTGACAAAATTCACACAGTGAAATGTGACATTATTCTAGTTGTAAATAAATCCAAACAATCTGTTCTAATAGATGATCTACTACCATATTTTAATCTACCTTCTTCAAAACAATGGCGGTTCTACTTGGGATGTAAACCATCAATGAATTAGACCGATTATTCCAGGCGTCATTGTTTGTGAAAAATTCTTGCTTTTTACCAGGCACAGGATCTTGTATTCTATCGTGGCCACCAAACCTTGCCTCGTCTGAATTCAAAACGATCTCATATTTACCGGCAGCTTCAACTCCGACTTTGTAATCGGTAAAAGATTGTGTGGGGCTAAAGTTAAAAATAAATAATAACCCATTTCTTTCAAAAACCAATACTTTATCTTGCTCATGTTTCAACGATACGTAGGCCTGTGGCGAATCCAATACATCCAAATGTTGCATAGCTGAATCAAAGTCAAAAAGATATTTGTATCGTAACAAATCATCATCAATTAAATTAAACTGTCTTCTGGCATAATGGTACGACTCCCCATTTCCAGCACGGGGAAAATCCAACCATTCAGGGTGACCAAACTCATTACCTTCGAAATTCAAATACCCTTCTCCACCTAATGCAAAAGTTACCAACCGGATTAGTTTGTGTAATGCCAATCCACGATCAACTACTGGAGTTAATTCACTAAGCTTGGACATGTTGGTGTACATCTCCTTATCCATCAACCAAAAAGCCAAGGTCTTGTCTCCAACTAATGCTTGGTCGTGGGATTCACAGTAACTAATACATTTCTCGCCATGACGACGGTTGGTTAAAGTATGAACAATGTTACCAAGGTCCCAATCTTCATCCTTTTGGTGTTTTAAAATCTTGATCCACATATCAGGGATAGCCATAGATAACCGATAGTCAAAGCCAATTCCACCTTCGTCAATTGGACGACATAATGTAGGCATTCCCGAAACATCTTCAGCAATGGAGGTGATTTCTATATGGTCTTTTTTACTTACTTCTTTCATTAATTGATGGGCCAACATCAAATAAGCAATAGCTTCATTATCAGCCCATTCTTCGTTAAAGTACTCGTTGTAGTCTCCACTGAATCCAAAGCTCAATCCATGGTGTTTGTACAACATACTAGTAACCCCATCGAATCTAAACCCGTCAAATTGATACACATCGAGATAAAATTTCAAATTCGACAACAAGAATCGCAATGTTTCATAGTTTGAATAGTTGAATAAACGAGAGTCCCATAAATCATGGTTCCCTCTTCCGCCACCATGGAACAAGTAATGATCGGTTCCGTTAAACATATTTAATCCATCAGCTACATTTTTCGAACTGTGCGAGTGAACAACATCCAACAAGACTCTGATTCCGTATCCATGAGCCGTATCAATCAATTCCTTCAAGTCTTCTGGTGTTCCGTATCTTGAACTGGCGGCAAAGAAACTGGTAATTTGATAACCGAACGATGCATAATAAGCATGCTCCATAATTGCCATTAGTTGAATAGTATTATACCCCAATTCACGAATTTTGGGTAAAATATTTTGCGTGAAATTTTTATAAGTGCCAATCTTGGGCTCGGGTGTCGAAATACCAACATGGGCTTCGTAAACTTTAATACCTTGAGTCAATACTGGTCGCTTGTTTTTGAAGTGATAAACTTCAGATGCTGGAGGGTTCCAAAACCTACCTTCATACAAATTATCATCTTTGTTAAAAGTGGCTCTCTTACACCAAGGGTCCAATCGATAAATCCATTCGCCACTTGGCAACTTCATAGCAATCTTGTATCTTGAATCATGTGGGATAATACCCGCCCCTTCAATCTCCAATTCCCAACGGCCGAAATTATTAACCTGCTTCAATGGATGAGCTTCGATACTCCAATTATTGAAATCGCCCACCAAGCTAACTTGTTCAACGTCGGGGATATACTCGACAATTTTGTAACCTTTCAAAGTGGCATGCAATCCATAGGTTTTGTAGGAATCGGCAAAATGTGACAAGGAACCTTCACTCGAATCGAGATTTGATAACCACTCGCGAAACTTGACCTGTCTGTCTATCAATGGTTGGGAAAATGGTTCCAACCATGGGTCTAATTGAAGAACCCCTTTAATTAATTCCTTGTTGCTCATAGATAGCGTTTGCAATTGGTGGTGATAGTTTTTGATCTTTTCTTGGTAGCTAAAAAGATTGAATCAACTAAAATGGAAATGTAGGTGATTTTATAATAACTTCAAAGAAAAAGGAAACTTATGGTCCGATATATAAAAATACAGCAAGTAGTTGAATGAATGATAAATGATCTTTTTGTCCTTTTGTTGCATTTACTTTTTTTTTTTAACCCAACATATACAATAAAGGGGGGAGGCCAGAAAATTAGACGCCTGAAAAATTAAATTTTAACATTTTGTGCATGAAACAATAACCAAAACCCCAAAACTCCCCCACCGCATTAAAACCAGCATTTGACGCCGAATAAAATTTTCGCAATCAGTTGCAAACAACAACAACGACACCCCCAAATTGAAACTAAGTACATAAACGACAAGAGGTTCATTTTTTTCTGATACACTACAATCCATTGTAAAGCCCACTCTTCTAAATGTTACATTTTTGAATCTACTAAAAAGCCTCATCTACACTTACCTGAACCGTTGATTCAATATTCTTTCAGCACCTTCCTCTTTATATTCCTTTTCACTGACCCACATTTGATGAAAAGTACCCAAACTAGACAATACGCTGCCTCCAATCCAAGATTGGTTGATTCTTTCCAACGAGTTTCCCACTGCATGCAATCTAATCTTTAAACCAGGGTTGTTGTTCAGTAGTTCATGGTACAATCGTTCCGTAAGTGACGTAACTAATGATGTGCCACCGGTAACAATGATGTTATTTGCCAATGAAGCTCGTAAATCTATATCTATTATTGAAATGACTTGTGAAACCAATTGCGCGACACCGCGTACCTCATTCTTCCTGTTTTCACCATCTTCACCATCTTCGTTTTTACGAAGACGTTTCACTGGCCGGTATTCATTGATTGTATTGAATTCTATTCCAGGTATCTCCCCATTGGATGGTGGTGGTTGCAAGTCTGGATTATCAAATTTATAAAAACTGGGGTCAAATATAGTTTCGGCAATTTCAAATCGTTCTTGACCGAGTGTTATTGATTGACCAGTGGGTATTTCAAATGATCTTTTGGAAAACTCGGGTAAATCGGACGAGGAGGATTCCGAATTGGCGAGTAATTTCTTTGCCTCCTGAGATGGCACTTCCAACATAGTTTCCTTAAACTCGTGCCATATTCTAGCTAACTGATACTGTTTAAACAGCTCACTAACATTGGAAACATTACTCTTCAACTCAAATTTCGCTTCCTTCTCCTCAGGATATTTTGTAGCCGTTTTACTTTTAATAAATACACTTGGTTCGACAGCAATGCCTTCTTTGGCGATATAATCTTCAACAATCAGATTCAAAAACTTACCAGCATATGGGGTTCTCAATGAGCTTTTGATTAGACAGATACCATCAACAACAGGGGTAACACTAACACTTTCGTGACCCAAATCAACAACTAAACAATTGGCTCTTCCTTGTTGGAAACTAACACACGAGGGGACTTTGGCCAAATACAATCCGGGAAATTCAAACTTTTGGTAAATTGAATTAATCAATTTCGTTCTGTATTCGTTAGTGCTCCATATGGGTTCAGTGATTAGTATAGGTTGTTCCTTTTCCACTATCTTCAATTGCTTAAAATAATAAGCAAAAAGCTCAATCGCAGCGTTCCAATCAACAACTAAAGAGTCTTTAACCATAGGTTTGATTTCAAATGGTTCTGAACGTGGGACATTGATACCCTCGCCAAACACTTTGGTGCCATTGGATAATTGTCCATAATAGGAAGGTGTTATGATTTTGGGGAAATCGTCACCAGCATAACCTATACGGATATTGAAAGAGCCAATATCTAGTACAATGGCATTTATTTCGTCTCCACCGTATACTGTATTAGCTGAAGCTGACATTTGTTAGCTGTTGGGGGTGGTGAGGTTGGTGAATTAGCTGTTCTTAGTTACTGACAAGAAGTGGATTTGAAGTTGGAAAAAAAAAATTGAAAGAAAATCTCACTCGTTTTAATGAGGCAAAAGCCGCTGTTAGTATTCGCCTGCACTTAAAAAGGCCATCGATGAACATATATAAGGTTGAGCTTTTGGGTAACTGCAAAAAGTGATACCATTTGAAGGCAACATACAATGGAAGGATTTTAGAAAAAGAGTTCATAAAGTGTGAACCTTCTGAGCAAAATAAGCGATTTTCAGTTTCTATTATTATAGGTTGGAAAAGCGTATGTCCTTTCTGGTATATTATAGAAGTTCGCAATATATCATGACAGGTAGTGACGTTCGAAATTCATTAATCATGTCCTGCACTTTTTTTTTACTACATTGAGTAACAATTAAACTGTTCTTTATCTCTTTGTCCTGAACTGAGACATGCTTTCACCACAACCTCACCCCTTCATTCCTCAAGTGGTACATATATACCACCAGATTGCCATCCGCTAGCTGCAACAGCTACCCATTTACCTTTAACTCTACTTCCCAATGGATTTTTCACATGCATTGGCCGCTTAACCTCTAAATTTACTCCGCGTTCAACCACATTATCTACATTCTCGGAAACTGCCAATTCCCGTGGTCCAATACCTAAGCAACCACATGACCTCGATTCAGTTCCCCAGCTAAGCAATGATCCATCATTAGTCAATGCCAAATAATGATAATCGCCAATCTCGATCGATTTGATGCTTTGCCCTTGCAAGTCGGGAATGACCACGGGCTCTTTGCCTTGCCCTTCTTCTTCACTAATGTGGTATAGCAAATGGGCTTTGGATCCAATCAAGACTTGATCATGATTGGTAAATACGACAAAGTTGGTATAGCAACTATTTAATCGAGTGAATTGAACACTCTGTTCCTGCTGCGAAATCCAGTCATTGAAATTGTCCATTGAAGTAACCATTCGTTTCAAATCATTAATGTCTAACAGTTCATCGTCTCTGGTTGATAAATCATGGGCATTTACTCTGAATTGATGCAATGTAGAGTCTGATTTCTTAATAAATAGCACATAATCCGTGCCTACTGTGAAATCAACAACATTGTTTTCGGTCCCCGGTATGATCAAGTATTTGGCTCTGCTTTGGTAGTTTTGTTGATCAAATTGCACTTTGGTCAATGGTTCCCTAGAGTACCACACAACCAAACCCACTGTATCGATTTGACAGGCTGATAAGTTCCATCCTGCTGCAACCTTGACAATGTTTGAATCCTCTCGTATATCATGAAATTGGATATGTATACCTATATTTGAATTGCAACCGGAGTCCCAAGTGTATACGTTATTTTGGTCATCTAGAGCAACGATATGTTCTCTTCCTGTGCTGATGGAAATGATCTTTCTGTCGTCAGATCCATTAATTGGCGGGAGAAACAAGCGTGACAAAAAATTGGTCTCCTGAATCTTTGATGGTGGATGTCTCAATGCGGATCTGGATTCACTAGGTTGAAGTCTTCTTCTAGACTGCGGCAATTGTGAAGAAGTTTCTGGGGCCGGCGCTGGTGCTGGTGCCGTTGTTGAAGGCGGAGCCTGGGTATTGCTACTACTCGAGCCTTCCTGCGTTGAGCTGCCATCCTCATCACTTTCACTGCTTCCGTCATGAGTGTACCTTCCACTAATTGGCATAGGCATTACTCCAGTCCTACCACCGCCTCGCGAAAATGTACCGCGTATAATGCTCCTTCTGCCACCAACAGTATCCTCTGCGTTGTTATTCATGCTGCTTAATGCCATTGTACCAGGATTTGGCTTGTAATCTTTACTTTTTACCGGTCCAGGAGTTGATAACCCTTGTTGGGGCCGCTTCCAATCCATGCCTGTAAACCACAACTCGCCATTATTCAACAATATAACAAAGCTATAACCATTAGCTTTGAGATCAACAACAAGATGCCGATTGAATTCAGGAATGTTTGTGGGGATGTGTACAGACCAACCGCCCAATTTTCTCAGTACATGTGACTGGTCTATTCTTGTAGACAAGTATCCCAATCGACCGCCATTACTTTCACCCCAAGTAAAAACTTGCTGGTTTTTATCACACCGAAGCTGCCAAAGTTGTTTCCAGTTGAGGTGTTGCTGCAAGCTTAAGGTGTAGTTGTTTTCATTGTTGGTGAACTTTTTATTATAAAGCAATTGGTAAATTGTGGGGGATGTTTGAAAGAGCTTGTACAAGGTGGAATTCAAAGCAAAGAATTTAAAGATATCATCGGGTGATAAGTAGCGGGAGATACCGTAGGTTAAGATGTCTTCTCCCAAGTCAAGTATGGTTAATGTCATTATAATTATGTTGAGCTGTGTAGGTGGAGGAGGGGCAAAGGAGATCTAAAAATAAAAAATGGTGTCCAGTGATAACGATGTCTTTTGCCGCACCGCTCAATTCAAATCATCAGATCTGATATTGTGTGTGTACATTTAGAAATTACCACAAGGATATCTCAGCAGTCGCATTATCTACTACGACCATCTCCCAACGGTTCTATATGAATGATCAAGGCTCAATTGTTACCAATGAAAGGGAGGAGGATTTCAAAAATGATATAATCACATCGAGTGCTGAAGATACGACCACCAGCAGCAAAGTATACCACGACGGAGGAGACTTTGAAACAAGTGTTCAAGAGGAAGAGGAAGAGGAAGAGGAAGAGGAAGAGGAAGAGGAAGAAGAAGGAAATGATGTCGATGATGATGATGAAGAAGAAGAGGGAGCACCAGAAGGGGAAGAGGGAAACAGTGAACGAACTAAAGTATACAAGCGGATCCTACTACAACGATTCACTGTTTACAACTCTGCCTCTACAATGTACATTGTTGGGTCCAACGCTAAAGAATCGTTGTATCGGATTTTGGAGATTGCCAAGGACGTTGAGGATGAGCAACTGTTGTCTATTATCGAAGACAAGAGTTATTTCTACACGCGTAAGGATATGATTGAATTGCTCAATGGGCTAAACGATTCAGTCGAAGGTGGGCTACATAAACTAGCACAAGGGTTTGGATTATTAGGGTTGGTTAGATTCACCAAGGGGTACTACTTGAATTTAATCACTAAATGTTCTCAAGTGGCAATACTAGGCGGGCATTTCATTTACCATATAGATGAAACCAAATTGATTCCGTTGGGAACAAATTATAGGCGACCCGAAAAGTATAGTGATGAAGAGAAGTTGCTTTCACTCTTTCGATATATGGACTTGAGCAAGACTTTTTATTTCAGTTACAATTACGATATAACCAATTCGATGCAGACTAATTTCATGCGTCATAAGCTATACAATTGTCCTGATCAACATGCCAAAGTACAGAACAAACTATACGGCAACTTTGATTATAATGAACGATTTGTTTGGAATAATTTATTGTTGAAGCCAATATTGGAAAGTGATGATGTTGCCACATTTGAGTGGTTTCAACCTATTGTTCATGGCTTTATCGATCAGGCCAATATCTCAATATATGGAAGAAAGTTTTACATCACTATAATTGCCCGCCGGTCGCATCATTTTGCTGGTGCTCGTTTCTTGAAGCGTGGTATCAATGATAAGGGCAATGTAGCTAATGAGATTGAAACAGAACAGATTGTTAGCGATATGTTGACCTCGAGTTTCCATGATCCCAAGTATGGAATATATAATAATCCCAGGTACACCAGCTTTGTCCAACATCGAGGATCGATCCCTTTATTTTGGACTCAAGATATGAATAAGTTGCCCAAACCACCTATACAAATTAATTTGCCTGATCCATTTTATCAAAGTTCTGCTCTCCATTTCGATGATTTATTTTATCGGTATGGATCGCCAATCATCATTTTGAATCTAATTAAGCAAAAAGAGAAACAGCCAAGAGAACTGAGATTGAATGTACAATACATTAATTGTGTCAATTATCTTAATCAGTTTTTACCTGAAAGGAGCAAGCTACAATACCGATCATTTGACATGTCTAAAAATTCGAAAAAGAATATGGATGTGATTACTCCATTGCAAAACATTGCCCATGAGGCTATAAGTCAGATTGGTATTTTCCATAATGGCACTACCATTAACAACACTCGACTACAAAAGGGGATAATTAGAACAAATTGTATCGATTGTTTAGATCGTACAAATGCGGCGCAATTTATTATATGTAAAGAAGCCTTGACCAAGCAATTGCGAAGTTTGGATTTGATATCTGTCGGTAAAACGCTAGACTATGAATCTGATTTAATCAATATCTTGACGGAGATTTTCCATGATCATGGGGATACAATTGCCATACAATATGGTGGATCTAATTTAGTCAACACCATGGATTCGTATCGACGGATTAATCAATGGTCATCCCATACTAGAGATATGTTAAACAGTATTAAACGAATGTATTCCAACTCATTTATGGATTCCATTCGACAAGAAGCAATCAATTTGTTTTTGGGCAACTATATATATTCTGCAGAAAAGCCCAAATTATGGGAATTGAGTAATGATTTTGGATTGCATTTTAATTTTGATTTGGAAATGAAACCAAAGAGGAGTTATACACATTGGTTTAATGAGGCAAATTTAAAAGATGATAGATTTCGGATCAGAGCAAGAAGCGACGAGGAAGATAAACTGAAGTGGAAGGAGACTCACCACCCTGCTGAGTCTAATGACAAATGGTATAATGAATGCTACGCTCCACGTAAATATCAATCATTTACTGATTTGTTTCAATTCAACATGAATTCAAATTCCCAATATTTCCCACTGTTACTGCTGTTGCTGCAGCTGCACTTGGATCTGCAATTGCAACCGCATCTGCGACTGAAACTGCAACTGAAACTGAAACTAAAGCTGAGCCTGCAACTGCAACTGCAGCTGCTGGTGAATGAAGACATACCCATACGATTTGATTACAGTCCGTTTGAAAGTCGCAAGTTGAAACATTCGGATAAAGCAGTCGGTGGTGAAGAGATTTCGTATTTGGAGCACCTGTTGAGCCAATGTGGTAATGATTGTGAATCTGTTCCACGTAAAGGTAAACGAGTGGTTCGAAGCTCAAGTGGCAAATATAATCCCAAGAACATCAAGACCTTTCTTGCTTCTAAAATCACCGCCAGGCAAAATACAAAAAAGTTGGGCAAACACGAGCGGCATTACCCTGGCTCTAAATCGCATAATCTGGGCTCAGAACACCGTAGCAAACTAGGTAATGCTAGTGGTAATGAAGGTAGTGGTAGAGATGATGATGTTAATGCCTTTTCATCATCATCAACGCCACCGACTGTTGATGATTCAAATGCAAATTTGTACGCATCTCAATTTGATCTATCGAGTTTAACCAAATCGTTACCAAGTTATAATTACTCAAGTTATGTTTCTTATAAAACCACCAGGTTTAAACCTCTGTTTCAGGATCAAGAAATCTACAAATTGTCATCCTGTGTTGATCAGTTGACTGGCGGTACGGGCAAGTTACACGGTGATAGCAATGGTTCATTACGAAGTTCATTTATTAATATGGTCAACACTCAAGACTTGAAGACTTATTTACATTATATTAATGATGAGGAAAAGTTGTTGGAGTTAGGAACTGATCATAATTACATATGAGTTGAAGAGAAGTAAGAGGGGTGTAAAACTGCTATGATGTTAACAGAGAGAGAGTGTGTGTGTATACCAAAAGAAATTTAGAGAATGTCGTTTAGCTGATAATTCATAATGAAGGACTGGATCTATTGTGGTATGCTAGCTCAACAGCGAGAATTATGCTCGTATACCCTTTCTTTGGCAAGAGTTATACGATAACATGAGAACAAAATAAAGTTGGGAAATACAAACCATAAATGAAAAGTGTAGCTATTTGTATACTCTTCATTTCAATTGATTGTTTACTATCCATCTACTTACACAGTTAGGTTATTAGTTAATAGTATTCCATCTATCTTCTGTGTTGTGTAGTGATATATATATATACATCTTTACAAGAACAGAAGGAGGCAAAATTCTCTTTATCCCTTTGAAAACAGAAAAAGACCGAAAGGAAAACAAAAACGAAAACGAAGAAGAAAAAAAATTTTTGATCACTCACTCGCCTTTGAGATAACAACAAGCATTTAGACCAATTGGTAATACCACCACTCATCACCACTCACCACCATAATCTTTAGATCTACACACCAAGAGCTTTAACTGATATATATGTATATATATATAACCAATAGAGTTATATCCTACTATTAGCTTATCAACTTACAAAGAATTAACAATTTTACACACACACACGGAACCAATTTAATCACTTTGAAACAATGACTGAAGTATCATCAGACTCAAAACAGTCAACATCTTCTGCCACAGCTACGTCACCATTGCTAAAACCAGCAGAGATAACAGTTACTCCTCCAAGTCAGCAACAACAACAGCAACAACAACAACCATTGGACCAGGAGTCTGCTACATCAACAGGATCTACAATTACGACTAATATAGCCAATACCACGTCATCGATTTCATCAAGTATAGCCCAAAACAACAGCAACAACAACTACAATCATCTCAATACGTCACCTAAAGGCTCATCAACAAGTACAGCATCCGGATACGCGTCCAATCAGAGACCAGCTACTTCAAGGAGAGGAAGTGCTATACCTCCTAATGGATCCACCGCAGTACCAAATGGCAGTACATCGCCATCCCGCGTTAGGAGTAACAGTTACAACAATCCTGAATTAACACCCACCCCATCTCATCATCAGCCAGCACAAACAGTCACTAGACAGCGTAGATCATCGTCATTGATCCAACACTTGGAACCCGATACGTTGGATACCAAGATTGATCAAGCTTTGAACCCAAATCTTAATGCCAATTGGGTCGATCAAAAGGGTGCATGGATTATCCATATCGTCATTATTGTATTGCTCAAGGTTTTCTACAACTTCATCAGTGTTTTGGATAATGATTGGAAATGGACCTTGACTAACTTGACCTATACTATTGGATCATATATCATGTTTCACCAGGTTAAAGGAACACCATTTGAATTTAATTCAGGTGCGTATGATAATTTAACCATGTGGGAACAAATTGATAATGGTGATCAGTATACTCCTACGAAGAAGTTTTTAATGTTGGTTCCTATTTGTTTGTTTTTGATCAGTACTCATTATTCTCATTATAATTTGAATTTATTCATTTTGAATGGCGTTAGTTGTCTTTGTGTGGTTGTGCCTAAATTGGCGTTTGCTCATAGGTTAAGAGTAACCTTGTACTGAGAGGCTTCACTTTGAGAAGGTGTTGTTTGTTATACAAACTGGATTTTTAAAGAATATATATATGTATATATGTATACACGTATAAAGTATATGAAGTATTTATATACAAAACACTTGATAATGTAGTTCTTGCTAAGTTGTAGATGGGTGGATGATAAGATGTCCTTACTATAAGAGAATACAGAAGTTATACATTTCTGTAGCTTTCTCAGATCTTTTTACGGATCAAATCGTCAGTACTGTCAAGATATTTGCATTTGTCAATCAAATTTGGTGTAAAATTTGCAGCAAAACTGAATCAAAGATTAAACCATCTAGGGTTATGTATTACAGTTGCTACATAAAAGTTAATTGTTTAGTAACAAACAAGTTCAACTATATGCAATGTTATTCTTTATTGAGCTACCTCTTTATCCCCTTGTCTTACACATGTGATTGTTCCTACCCATGGGATATAGCATTTCAAATGGCCAACAGTCTTCTGCAATTAAAAAAATGTTTAAATTAAATGATTTTTTTTGACTCTGTTGCAGGAGTTGATCACGTGTAACACGTTGTTTTTTATTTTTCTTTTTTTTCTTCTTTCGGTGGGTCATTTGAAAAATTTATCAACATCCTTCCTCCCATTAGAAACGTTGTATAAAAGAAAGCTTTTTCCCATTTCCTTCTTCTTTACTCTAATACAAGAGATATACAACATTTGCACCTAAAGATAAAACAATGCCATACGCCTTATCAGAATCTCACAGACAATTGACTGAAGGTCATTTAAAGGACACTGACCCTGAAGTTGATCAAATTATCAAAGATGAAGTTGATAGACAAAAACACTCGATTGTTTTAATTGCTAGTGAGAACTTCACCACCACCTCTGTTTTTGATGCTTTGGGAACTCCAATGAGTAACAAATACTCTGAAGGTTACCCTGGTGCTAGATACTATGGTGGTAATGAACATATTGATAGAATGGAAACTTTGTGTCAAGAAAGAGCATTGAAAGCCTTCCACTTGACTCCAGATAAGTGGGGAGTTAATGTACAAACATTAAGTGGATCACCAGCCAATTTACAAGTTTACCAAGCTATTATGAAGCCTCATGATAGATTAATGGGGTTAGATTTACCTCATGGTGGTCATTTATCTCATGGTTATCAAACTGACCTGAGGAAAATCAGTGCTGTTTCAACTTATTTCGAAACTATGCCATATAGAGTTGATTTGGAGACTGGATTGATTGACTATGATATGTTGGAAAAGACTGCTGTTTTGTACAGACCAAAAGTCCTTGTTGCTGGTACTAGTGCTTATTGTAGATTGATTGATTACAAGAGAATGAGAGAAATTGCCGATAAAGTTGGTGCTTATCTTGTTGTTGATATGGCTCATATTTCCGGTTTGATTGCTGCCGGTGTTATCCCATCACCATTTGAGTATGCTGATATTGTCACCACTACGACCCACAAGTCATTGAGAGGTCCAAGAGGTGCCATGATTTTCTTTAGAAGAGGAGTTAGATCCGTCAATCCAAAGACGGGACAAGAAGTTTTATATGATTTGGAAAACCCCATCAATTTCTCAGTTTTCCCAGGTCATCAAGGTGGTCCACATAACCACACCATTGCTGCTTTGGCTACTGCTTTGAAGCAAGCCGATACACAAGAATTTAAAGACTATCAACAACAAGTTGTTAAGAACGCCAAGGCCTTGGAAGAAGAATTTAAAGCCAAGGGCTATAAATTAGTCAGTGATGGAACTGATTCTCACATGGTTCTTGTTTCATTGAAGGATAAACAAATTGATGGTGCCAGAATTGAAACTGTTTGTGAAAGAATCAACATTGCCTTGAACAAGAATTCCATCCCTGGTGATAAATCAGCGTTGGTTCCAGGTGGTGTTAGAATTGGTGCACCAGCAATGTCAACTAGAGGTTTAGGTGAAGAAGATTTCAAGAGAATTGTTGATTATATTGATTTTGCTGTCAAATATGCTAAAGAAATTCAAGCTAATTTGCCCAAAGATGCCAACAAATTGAAGGATTTCAAGAATAAGGTCTTGAATGGACAAGACGAGAAATTGGATGCTGTTAAGGCTGAGATTTCCGAATGGGCTGGATCCTTCCCATTAGCTGTTTAAAGAAGAGAAACATTGTTCTTGTTGGGTGCCTTTTCTTTTTTTGCCGTCAAAGTTTCAACATACTGTGATGCAGGTTTAAAGTGTTTCTTGCTATTTTTTTATTTCTTAGTCTTTTTTTTTTCATCTTCTTCTTGATTGATTGATTTATATAGTTTCAATGTTACTATTCAACTGGCGTAAATAAGAGAAGTGAAGATGTGTAGGTGGTGATAGTACTTTGAATTGAGTAGTTCTAGTCCCAATCGAAATGTGGGTAGTGTATAATTGGACAAAATTGTGATTTAGTACACGACCAACCATCAAAGTAAAAGAACAGAACAACAACAAAAAAAAATTTTGTATATAAAAATTTCCAACTGAACAATATACATTATACAGGAGAGTAATAGTAAGTAGACTTGGTTTTCAAAATAGTCCTGCAGACTAGATAAAAAACCAGACTGGATCAATTTTACAACCAAATTTAATAGCATACAACTCCTAGATACTATTTCATTTATAGAACCATATTACTCCTGATAGATCTTGTTCGTTACCTGTTGATCATTAGATTCTACTAAACTTAAAAGAGGTTCACCTCCAAAAAAAAATTCCAAAAAAAATAGGATCAAGTGTGAAATTAGAGCTTTCCTGTTCAGCTTTGCATTATGAGTTCATCCAGACGGTCAGCAAATACCGCTGCTTCAACAAATGCCAATAGCACCCCTGATTTGAAAGACGTTTATGACCCACAAGTGTCACCTGCCAATTATTTGGGTGGTTCGGGTGGTGGCGCAGCTATTAATGGTGGTGCAGATGACACGGCGGGTCTTGCGTTTGGAGCACAACAGCAGCAACAACAACAACAACAACAACAGCAACAACAACAGCAACATACCTACTACTCGGCCGAATTACAGCAACGGGCTGAATTGCAGAGAAGACAACAGCAATTGCATCAACAGCAACAACAGTTGCAGCAGTTCCAACAACAACAGAGGGAATTGGCCCAAGCTCAAGCACAGGTACAAGCCCAAGTTAGAGCACAGCAGCAGGCACAGGCACAGGCGCAAGCACAAGCACAAGCACAGGCACAAGCTCAAGCGCAAGCACAGGCACGGGCGCAAGCACAAGCACAAGCGCAACAGTTTCAACAGCTTCAGCAACCACACCAACACCATGGGATACAGTTGTCGAATAGCCAAGGTGTGCCTATCCCATCACAGTCCTCACCAGTTCCTTCGACTCTTTCCGATGAGCTCAATTCTGGTGAAGATCTTCGGTCCAAATTCGTTGAGAATGAAATTATCAAGACATTCAGCAGTAAAACCGATCTTGTCAAATATGTCAAGTCAGTACTTGGTCCCGAGGACCATTGTCGTATTGTCATTAACTCGTCGAAACCAAAAGCGGTGTATTTCCAATGTGAACGATCGGGTTCGTTTAGAACTACAGTTAAGAACCCGGAAAAGAGACAACGAATTGCTTATACCAAGAGAAACAAATGTACTTATCGATTAGTGGCCAATGTGTATGCCAATGAAAAGGGAGGAAATAATAAAAAGGGCAAAAATGATGATCTTTTTGATGAAAATGGTAACTTGGTTCAAGTTAAACCAGAAGGAGGCAGTAATTCAACTGATGGTTCGGGTGAGACCGAAGACTTGTGGATTTTAAGAATGATTAATCCTCAACATAACCATCCACCGGATCCAGCAAGTAAGAAAAAGAGACAAAAGGAAGCAAGAACAATGGTTGAGAAACCAGTTAATAAGCACATTAGGCAGCTGGAAGGGATTCCATCATCTTCATCGTCATCGGGTGCTAGTGGAAGTTCAATGGGGTTGACAAAGTCAAGACAAGGACAGAATTTCCAACAAGGTAATCATCATCATTTGCCAATGCAATTTCAACAACAACAGCAGCAGCAGCAACAACAACAACAACATCCAAATCAACAACTTGACCACACACTATCAAATATGGCAGGTACACCCAACTATAACGATTTGATTGGTCATTTGAGTCAAAGCCTCCCTCCGCAACCACAAAATAGACTGAGACGATCACAACCGCAACGCCAGCAGCAACAACACCCCGACGCATCAGTTTATGCTGCGCTTGAAGCTGCCAATAACAACCCGGCAGCCAGCAATTCTAATGCTGCTAGTATAGCTGCTGCCGCTGCTGCTGCTGTTGCCGCAATGAATGTGCCTGGTGGAGGCGGTAACGGTGGTGGTAATGGCGTTGGCGGTGCTACTGGCAACAATTCTAATGGTGGTGGTGGTGCTAGCAATGGAGGTCAAGGATCTCAAGGTGATTTGGACCTGAGTCTGATTGATCCTAGTGTGCAGGCACATGATCAATCGCATCACCATTTGAGAAGAGGTGGATATTTGTGAAGAGAATAAAACCACTGCTGTAAGAAGTAGAAGTTGTTATTTCCTGACGTTGTGAGATTTTTTTTGAAGTTATGGTTTACCCATGGCGATATTTGTATTATGTATTAGTATTTTCAATAGAAAGAAAGGTTAATGAATAGTTTTCCAATTGATATTGACATTTTAGAAACTGCACTTCTTCATGTGTCATCATGAAAGATGCAACACTTTCACCTACAACTTGAACGAGGTTAATAAGTACATTCCATGCTTCGATTAGTAAAACATGGTTTAAATAATTCTTTCTCTAATAACACTTTATATATTTATAACTGTATATTTATATAGAAAAAAAAAAAGTGAAAATCAAATCGGTATAATTAATAGAATAAATTTAAAAAAGATAAAAGCTCAGCGGAATAAAACTCTTCTTATCTAATGAGCTCGTCATTGTCATCACGATCATCCTCATCCTGCACCACTGCTTAAACTTTGTTTGAAGCTTGTTCGGAACCAGCAGCAGTATTGTCTTCTTCATTTGAATTCTTTTCAAACATACCACCACCATTAGCACCGTTTCCATTACCACTAGTTGAATCACTAATATCTTCCTTGGTTTCAAAGTTGTCCTTTTCGAAATCGCCATCGTACAATCCCAAGCTGTTACCTTCGGCTTCGATTTCTTGCAATGACAATTTAGGCAAGGTGGCAGCGACTCTCCATGGTTGTCTTCCTTCAACGTGAGCCTTGGCAAAGATGATATCAATTTCTTCCAATGATCTACCGGCAGTTTCTGGGTAGAAAAAGAAAATGACTGGCACGAAAAGGAAGTTGAAACAGGCAAAGAACAAGTAGCAACCCCAGTTGGATCTTTCAATAAATTTGGGAGTAAACATAACAACGGCAAAGTTACACAACCAATTGGTACAGGTGGAGACGGCAGAAGCGGTAGTTCTTGTTCTTAATGGATTGATTTCTGGTGGGTAGATCCATGGCAATGGCAAGATGGTGAAGGCGAAAAACACGATAAACAAGTAAATACCCACAGCGGCACCTTTAGCGTTTTCAGAAGTTGGTTTGACTAAACAACCAAATGAAATAATCATGGAACAACCTTGTCCAATGGCACCAATTAAAAACAATTTTCTTCTACCAACCGTATCAATCAAAAAGAATGAAGGGATGGTAGCCAAGGCGTAAATTGTGGCAAAAACACCACCCAAAATCAACGACAATCTGTATTTACTGTAGTCGAAAACGGTTTGGTAAAACAACAAGGTTGAGTAATAAATAGCAGCATTACATCCAGTAAATTGTTGGAAAAATTGCGATGAAGAACCAATAACCATTCTTTGAAAATGTTGTGTCTTTCCACCAGTAAGCAAATCCTTGAATCCAGTTTGCGCATCAGCAAATCTGTTAACCGCATCAATAATTGTCGTACCTTCAGCAATAATAGCATCGTCATCTGGTGGCAAATCATTAAGGTAACCCAAAACTTCATGAGCTTCAGCTCTACGATGATGAGCAATCAACCAACGTGGAGATTCAGGCAAGTTGAGAAGACCAAAAAAGAACAAACCAGCAAACACAATTTGGAAAGCGGTGGGGAATCTCCATTGGACTGAACTGTTGATGTATGAGAATCCGAAATCGATCCAGTACGCAATACAAGTACCAATGGCGACAACAGCACCTTCAATATTGACCAATCTACCTCTGTTTTCAGCCCTCGACATTTCTGATTGCCAAACAGGGATAGTTGCCGTATTCAAACCATTACCAACACCAGTAACAACTCTACCAATAACAAATTGACCCGTTTGCCAGTATGGTCTAATAGCGGCCGTCGAAATAACGGTACCAATAATAATAATCAATGAACCAGCAAGCATAAGGGGTTTTCTACCGAAATAATCACCTCTAAACAAAGCAAAAATGGCACCAAAGAAACAACCCAATTCATAACAGGCGGTAATGGCACCTTGAATGGTGGAATCTCCATCAGCTGGTGGAAATTCTTTTTTGAATTGGTCACCATTAAGCAAACCAGACATAAGACCTTGATCGTAACCGAAAAGGGAGAAACCAATGGTGGCAGTAACGGTGATGAAGAAACGCAATTTTTTGCCTCTCATACCAGAGGAGGATGTCCTACCGGCCAAAACATCGATTTTGTTAGCAAATTTACTACTCATTTTTGATAAGAAGTAAGTAGCTGTTTTAAAATTGTGGCTAGTTGTGGCTAGTTGTTATTGGAGTTTATTTTCTTGACTTTAAGGTGGTTTGCCAAAACAAAAAAATAATAATAATCTTGGGGGGTTTAATAAAGCGGCGATGGTGGTTTAAATAAAAAAAACACTTCTATTGTTTAGAACTTTAAAAACCTTGGCACACTTTTTCTTGGAATTAACGGGTCTCTGATCAAAACTAGTACTCGCTAACGTTGTTGAACGTTGTCGGTGATGAAAGGAACGTAAAAGTGTTATTTATTGTTCAAGAAAAAACGCTAAGAATTTTTCCAAGAAATAATTATAAAGAACGAGAACAGGAACAAGAAGAAGAAGAAGAAGAGGAAAACAGAAAATAAATTTTGAAGAGGGAGTGGTGGGGAATGCTGTTTCATTTATATATACGTCTAGAAGAAGGAAATAAAAAAAAGAAATGAAAACAATGTCTATATGCTGTTATACACGTAATGTGTAGGGTAGGGTATAAAAAAAAATTTTGTTTTTTATTTTTTATTTTTTATTTGTTTTCTCTGATGTTTGTTATTGATTTGTTTTGTTTTGTTTACTTGTTTGGTACTACATATAATGGCTATGATGTAGTTCTTTTTCTTTTTTGTTACTTGTGTGGGTTATGCCTCTTCTGTTAACAATTAGAAGAGCCTTTTTTTGTTTTGTAGGTGGGTTTGTGAATTTTGCAATTTTAATTTTTTTAATTCTTTAACTTTGCTATTGTTTTGCTATTATTTTGCTATTGTTGCTTTTTATATTTTTATACTGCGGCTTTTTGTGTTTTAATTTATAATTGGGCGCTTGCTGTTCTATGCAGTAACTCTTTCTTTTATATACACTCCATTACAAAAATTGAAACAAAAAACCAAATGCACAATAAGGCTAGAGCTTTCAGACGAACGAACTCAAACGAATCATTATCATCATTGTGTACAGGATATATCTTAATAGTGCTGGTTCTTTCGTATGCCAGCCAAATAAGTCATCAGAAATGATGGAAGAAGCAGAGAAGTCAACTCACTTTTGATGACTTTTTAGCAATTCTAGGCTAAGAAAAAAACCATTTGGTGACGTTTTGATTACAGTTGCTATATTACTATAAAAATCTTTTTAGTCCCCACGTTATTATGTGTGCAAGTTCTCCAGTGTTTCTGTTACTGCCTGTCTAAATGCGTGTAAAATTAAATAAAAATAAAAAAATAAAAAAATAAATTTTTTGCACGGAATTTTTTTATTTTTATTTATTTTAGTCAGAAAGTCGTGTACCTTTGCATCTCTCTCAGCGCTAAAACAATCACCAGTTCTTTTGGCAAGTGTTAGAGAGCAAAATCATCAAAGCAGAGAGAACAAGAAGCAGAATCTCTTTACCCATTCCTGGCTATACTTCCCCAATCTTGTCGATATCCAGTGTATATACCTTTCCAGACCTCATCTTTTTCGATTTAGATTTCGAATCTCTAACACTGAGAGTCAGATGAAAATATTTTTAGACAACAGTGTCACAAAAGGAAAATAGAACAGAATTGAAATTATACTGAGACTAGAGAATTAATAAGTTGATTAATAAACTAACCAGAATAGAACTTGATACAAAAAAAGGAAAAAAAAAAAAAAAACTGTGAAGCTGCAAAATGATCAACTATTTTGTGAACGCCAAAATAGTCAAGAAAAAATGCCAGCAGCCCAAAACGTATTCCAGCTACGATCATAGATGAACTATGCCTTTAAATTGCGATGAGCTTCAAGCAAGAGGAGAAAAAAGTTTTTTTTTTAATCTGCATAGTGCTTCCCCATCTCACTTAAGGTCATGCAATAAGATGGTTATGTATACCTTTTTCTTATTTTCATCATGCAATGTATAGATGGAATCTTAAGCTATATGCTGTGGAGAGAGGGAGAGAGAGAGAGAGAGAGAAAGTGGGGAATGAGTGATCCTCCAAATAAGCCAACTTTTTTTTTTTTTCACTAATGTGAGGAGAATGCAAATTAGGCTTAAAACACTTTTGTTTTGTTATTATGTTGCATTTAATTTAGCCAGAAGAAGTATCCGGTAGCGCTGACACTTAACCTCTACTTAAATACCACGACGAGTAGTAATGAAAAAAAGAGCTATGACGTATTTGAGTCAAAGTTAAAAGAAACCACAAAAACGTTTGGTTTTTTTATTTGTTTTTTTGGACAGATATGCACGACCAATTTTTAGTTTCTGTTTGTGTATCAGTTCATTGTTCATCATTTGCCCCTCAGTGAAACCTGCATATTAAATAATATCTTTAATTTTGAACATGTTGCAATAACCTATTTGCTACCATTTATCCGACAGTATATATCACACGAGATAGAACTATAATCTGGTTGCAAGGCATTAGCAAAATTATGTAGCACAGGACAACTACAGAGCATAAACTAAGTAGTAATGATGGTGAAGGAAAGACCCAGCAAAGTCGTTTCGACGCGATTGTGAATAACATCAGGCCATTTTTTTTTTTTGAATACGGCTTTCCACAATAACAGCAGAATAAAGAGGTACATGTATAAGCAAGGAATTTCAAAAATTTGCATGTCGTATTACTCGCACTGTGATGCCACAAAATCTTCCAATTGAGTTAAAAGTTTCGGTTCTCGAGATAGACGAAGAATTGTTGTTGCTCTTTTCTTTTTTCTTTCAATTGTATAGTTTTACGAACATCTTGAAAATAAAGAGTATTTTATTATTATTATTCAGTGAAGTCGTGTTTTGACAGTGTGGAGAGATTGTGGTGATTTGGAATGAGTTTCGATATGGCTTTTATTGTTAAATTTCATCTAGTCTCGTAATGAGGAGCGCTCAAAAGTTGAGCGAGGAAAAAGCATTCCTTTATTGTTCTAGATTGTAAGGAGTTTTGTTATTTTTCGCGCCGGTTAACCATATTGATTGTGGGGAACTGGTTTCGATTGTCTATTGTAAGTGAGACGTGTTTAGTCAATTTTGAGGTATTCGACTTGCCACATTTTTCACTAGAAGACGATTTTTTCTTGGGTAAGAGCTAAACTTTGCAATCGCCCTCGTCTTACATTGAAGTGAATGCGAGGAATCAACAATAGCTCAGAAACAACAAAGTTTGGAGATGGCTGAGTGCTAGAGGTTTGTAGTTTAACAAAACTGCACTTTCCTTATGGAAGTACTTTTTCACTCGATCGGGGATAAAGTTACAAAGACTAAGTCCGTTTAACATCAAGGATCCTCTTCACTCAATTTCATTTTGCAACAATAAAAAACGTACAAAACACGTCTCTTTTTTCCTTCGTCAAATCAATATCGAAATCACAGGGAAAAGGGAGAAACTATGTGGCTGTAAGAAAGCACTTACAAAGGTTCAAACTGTGCTACCGTGGCCAATAACAATATATATACTCTCTTAATACATATGTATTTGATTGAAGTGGGTGATACAATTACCATTACAATTGCAAATGTATAAAGACGCCAAAACTGTAGCCGCATATATGACATACCATTCTCTCTCTCTCTCTCTCTCTCTCTCTCTCTCGCCTTCTTTTCAAACTAGCATTCTGTGACCTTTGCAAGCATCTTTGCACTTTTCTCGTGTGATATGGTGAGTGTAAAGTATATCCTCCAGAGTAGAGGCCATTGAAATGCAAAATGACGTAAATATATTAATGAGTAGAAAACGAAACTTTGCCCTTTCCACCCCACCTCACTATTAGAGTCTATTAATAAACAAAAAAGAACTCGTACTGGTACAAAAGTTGCAATTACACAAACTTGGTAAGCTACTTTTTTTTTCTTGTCCCGAAAGGTTCGGAAAAAGCAAGACTTTATGCTATTCCTGTATATAGACTATACTGTACGTTCTTTTTAAAGGAATGGCTTTAGTTGCTTTTTTTTGACATTAAACTGTCGATACACAAAAAACAAATTCATCTTTTGGTAGACACACGCATGCCATTTGTTTTTTTTTTTTCAAAAAGCCTCGAGACTAATAAGATTACGTCATAGTACATTTCTAATGATTTCTACTTTAAGTTAAAATTGCAAAAAAAAACCAGAGACAAAGACATAGACATAGACAAACAGAACAAACAAAAGGATTAATTCCATTCCTAATTTTTTTATATTGTTGTCAGGATATATATCCTTCCCCACTTCACACTAACCTTCATTCAATGTTAACAACAAACCAAAAACCAAAAGAATATACTCTTTCATGACCACTTCTTGGTGGCGTTTTTTATATTGTTTCTTTCTGCTCACACTGTTGATGTGTGTGGGAGCTAACTCTATTTCAAATTTTTACCAAAGTGACAAATGATGACAAATCTTTGACTAGATTCTATCAACCGTTATGAACACTTGCCTACTCCCCCATTTTTAACTCCACATTACAGGTTTCTGAAACACAAATCAAACGTATCAAGATCTGGAAATTCCCAATTTCATATCGCTCTTTTTTTAGTCTCTATTGTTGGTTGGAGAGACTTAACTGGGAACCTGTAACTTGACGCCCCAAGTATTTTGAAGAAGAACAAGAAGAAGGTATATACCAGTGCATTTGGGTTTTGTAGAGCCAGAAAAGAAAAGGATTTGTGATAGAAATAACAGAGGCAAGAACAAAGGGCAAAGTGAAGCACAATAAGGGGCTTATTTATTACACACCCCACAAGCCAACATATATATATATATATATCTGCGGTATCGCGCCGTGTCGGATTCGGGTTTCGGGACTCAATTGGCTTTGGCTTTGGCTTTAAGGCGCCTATTCTAGTTTCATAGTAATATTTTTTTTATTTTTGTTGTAAATCGCGAGGAATATTTTTGTTTTTATTTTTAAGTAGTACAAAATCAGGAACAATAGAGAGACGAAGTGCTGGGGTTTTTTTTTTCTATTATTTGGGAAAATCTATCCGAAAATGATTCCACTGAACAATAAACCACCTCATTCTTTTATTGTTGACACGCATATCAGAAGCTCTGGATTTAAACTCCTTTTGTAATCAGGCTGGAGGCTCTAAAAGTGGGGAGCTTATATTTGGGGATATTCTGTTTAAAACAATAAACCTTACTCAGATTCTATTGTTTATCGATTGGGTGCGGTGGGATCTCTCGCGGGGAAAGAAATGTGAATTCAACTTTTTTCTTTTAATCTTTTTGTTGGGTCAACGTGGAGGGAGACCTCTTGATGATCGACATAGTCTCTTTTGAATAGAAAGGAAAAGGTGGCATGTGCTATTGTGATGAAAAGAGATTGCCGACGCTTTCATCTCTTAATTTTGCCAGTGTTCTTAACCGCAAAGGTAAAGTACTCAAATGAAAGAACCTTCACGGTTTTGTGAGCCAACTTTAGCATTTGTGAAATGAGAGGGTATCACTATCAAAGATCAGGTTTCGGTACAGATTAGTGATTTCCTTTCAGAGTGATAGAACCAGCACTGACTGCTATCACTAACAAAAGCTTTTGCATGCCCCAGTACCATATACTATTATGTGCCTTCATCCAAGACGTCCGTGAAGTCTCGTTGCTGGTAAATGCAGCCAAACTCACTTGTATGTCACCTCTCTCTGCAATTGTGCGATGCAATTTTTACAAGTCTTTCTTGACAAGGAATTATTAGGGACGTTATGAGCAAAGACTAAAAAAGATAGGGTATAGTTTAAGCAGACATCAATTTTGCATTAAGATCTAAATCCTAAAAAGAGATAAAAGTATTTGTCTTGAGTCGTATATTGTGAAAGACTTTCGCCTGAAAAAAAAAAGATAAGTCCTGCCCTCTTTCATTGGGATAAGACTCGCTATCTTTGTCACCAGTACATTACATTGCTCCCCAGGCAGGCCAGGACAGATCTGCTGGTGTCTTTTTAAACCCCCTTTTTTCGTCCTTCTCGTCTCTACGAGCTTTTCGAGCTTCATATTCAGCAGCCCTCTTGGCATCTTTTTCACTGTTCCCAGTTTTACCATAAGCCAGGAATGGTCTCGGTTGTTTTTGGCTTTCCAAAAGTTTTCGCTTTTGTTCGCTCATTGTACTGTCTTCACCTTCCTCATCACTACTGATGCTGGACTTGGTACTGATTGAATGACTGGTTTGTAATGTCTCCCTTTTCTTTATCTCTTCCTCGTATGCCTCGCTCTTCTGACGTTCTGCTTCTTTATGGCTTTCTTCCAAGTTTTGTACTGCGCTTAATTTTTTGAACAACATCTTGTTTTGAATAAAGGTTTGATAGTATCTATTGCTATAATCAATTGTGTGGATATGATTTACAATTGATGAAACTCGAGCAATGTGGGAGGAATTGCAAGTATATTTGTATTCTTTCTTTTTTTCTTCGTATCGCGCAGTTTCTCCAGATTTCGGATTTATATGCCGAGCTTATAAGCCTTTAAACGAGTTTTTGTGCACTATCACAGCCACACACTCTTATGATCGGTTATATAAATCCATACTACACTTCAGTGTGTGTATGTAATACTTTGCACAGCGTTAATCGAGGAGACGTGGAAATCACGCTTTATGCACTAGCAACTCACACGTGATTACTTCTAATTTTTTCTGTAAAACAAATTTTGATACGTCATAGTTGCGTTGATATCCACCAGGAACAAAACACAAAACGAGGATGTTAAATCCGACATCATATAGGCTGGAGACATTTGAAGCTTGTTCTGTTCCAATGACAGATACTGCTCGTTGATAGTCAAACTAAACGCAAAGCAATCTCAAGGGTTTGGGTGTTTGAGTAAAAAAGAATCATCCTGAATATTGGAATTTGCAATTAATACATGGATTTTTGGTGTTTTGTCGATTTTATGACTAAATTAAAAACTTCACTCTAAAAGCGCAAAGTGCAAAATGCAAGCACAATGGAGCTGGTTGGATTTCCTTAAAACCTCTTACTGTATATACCTCTCTGTTCGGCATTGTTTCTAGGAACTTTAGTCATGCTTTAAACCATCACCATTTCGAATTGCTCTCTGCTCTGCTTTCTTTACTTAAGGTGTTTTCAATTCCAACACACATTACCAACCTCCAACTGCTGCTTTGTCTTTGGCTTTTTTCTCCCGCCGTGAACAGCAGAATAATATGTGCAAAGGCTGCTTGAATTATCTAGTACAATTTTGCAATTTCGGGGCATGATTAAGGAAGATATATAATGCCGACTTTGTAATTTCAAAATCGTGAAATTACCAGTTCTCTCGGCCATAAGTTTTGCGCTTTTGCTTTTTTCAATGTGTCATGTTGCGTTTTAGTTACGAAATTAAGGTTTCATGACACAACAACTTACCCTGAATTCGCAAACTAAAAAGGGCACGTAGTGCCATCACATTGGTGCATTACGTCCACGTTAATCATGAATAACTCAATTATACTCCTACATTCTCTTGCTCATTCGAATCCCTTGCAAAAGTGATAAAATATTTACATAAAACTAATAGTCAGAGACGACCAAAAATGTGTATGTGTTTATATTAATACTGTAACAGTCTATGAAATACGACGACACGTTCTTAAAACAAACAGTGCACCTTCTTTCAATCAAGCATTCTTACCTTCATCTCTGGACGTAGTGACATCATTCACAGATCTTTGAGATTCCTTTTCAAACATACCGTTCTCTCTGTTCCTCAACCCATCGTTACTAGAACTATCAGTGATGTCTTCCTTGGTTTCAAAATTGTCCTTGTCAAACTCATCATCAAACAAGCCCAAACTTTTGCTTTGTTCATCAATTTCTTGCAATGACAATTTAGGCAAGGTGGCAGCGACTCTCCATGGTTGTCTTCCTTCAATGTGAGCCTTGGCAAAGATGATATCAATTTCTTCCAATGATCTACCGGCAGTTTCTGGGTAGAAAAAGAAAATGACTGGCACGAAAAGGAAGTTGAAACAGGCAAAGAACAAGTAGCAACCCCAGTTGGATCTTTCAATAAATTTGGGAGTAAACATAACAACGGCAAAATTGGTGATCCAATTGGTACAAGTCGAGACAGCTGATGCGGCAGTTCTTGTTCTCAAAGGATTGATTTCTGGTGGGTAGATCCAAGGCAATGGCAAGATTGTAAACGCGAAAAACACAATGAATAAAAAGATTCCAACAGCAGCACCTTTGGCATTTTCTTCAGTAGGGTTAACCAAACAACCAAATGAGATGATGAATGAACAACCTTGTCCAATGGCACCAACTAAAAACAATTTTCTCCTACCAACCGTATCAATCAAAAAGAATGAAGGAATGGTAGCCAAGGCGTAGATAGTGGCGAACACACCACCCAAGATCAATGATAACCTATACTTGGTACTATTGAAAATCGTCTCATGAAACAAGATGGTTGAGTAGTAGATGGCAGCATTACATCCAGTGAATTGCTGGAAAAATTGCGAAGATGAACCAATAATCATTCTTTGGAAATGTTGTGTCTTTCCACCAGTAAGCAAGTCCCTGAATCCAGTTTGCGAGTTTCTGAATCGGTTCACCGCATCGATAATCGTACTAGCTTCGGCAACAATAGCATCATCATCAGGTGGCAAATTGTTGAGATAACCCAACACTTCATAAGCTTCCGGTTTACGTTCATGCGATATTAACCAGCGAGGGGATTCTGGCATAACAATGATACCTCCCAAAAGTATAGCAGCAAACACAATTTGGAAAGCAGTAGGGAACCTCCACTGGGCGGAGTTTTCAACGTAGGAAAAACCAAAATCAATCCAGTATGCAATAAAGGTACCAATAGCAATGACTGCACCTTCAATATTGACCAATCTACCTCTATTCTCAGCCCTCGACATTTCTGATTGCCACACGGGGATAGTTGCCGTATTCATACCATTACCAACACCAGTGACGACTCTACCAATAACAAACTGACCCGTTTGCCAATGGGGTCTCATGGGCGTTACCGAAATGATGGTTCCAAGAATAATGATCATGGCTCCGACGATAATAATTGGCTTTCTTCCAATCCTATCGGCCCTGATCAAGGCAAAAAGGGCACCAAAAAAACACCCCAATTCGTAACAGGCAGTAACTGCACCCTGAATCGTTTTGTTGTCTTTAGTGGGTGGAAAATCATTATTGAATTGTTCACCAGTGATGATACCAGACATAAGCCCCTGGTCGTAACCGAAAAGGGAGAACCCAATAGTGGCGGTGAATGTAACGGCAGCACGTAATTTTCTTCCTCTGAGTCCCGCCGTTGTTGTTCTATTGACTAACCAGTCGGGTGTCCAGCTGAATTTAGCCATGATGTTATAAGTAGTGTATTAGTAAGTTTATCTTTGTTGTAAAATAGTGGATAGATGTTATTGCTATCACTATATGGAGTGAGTGAATGAGGTTGGGAATCTTGGGACATATTTATATTATTTCGAATTCAGTAAGCTCCTTGTGTTTAACTCATGTGACGACGCATACTTTTCTCTCCAACACCAGCAAAAGAAACAGAATTTCATTGTTTCCTCCATTATTGTCTTGCAACAGCACGTAACAGTCTGGATAAATTAACTTTATTTGTTGTGTTTACTTCCAAGAAAAAGTGATCGAGGAGTATTTTAAGATTTTTCTTGTCGCAAAAACTTTTTTCTTGACTTTTTAGACTTTATGACACAAAACATGAAAGTGTAACTAAAAATAAAAAGCCCTGTACAATGTTCTATTTTAGTACAAATAGGTGGGGCATGCAGCAAAAGGCTGAAACAGTATGAATAAAGGAATCTAATATAATGAAGAGGGTTTGTGAGTTATTCCTTTGGATTGTGTTGAGTGGAGAGAAAAGAGACTGCATGTTGTCTCTATGGAGTAAACTAGCGTATATCCTAACCTATCTCAAAAGTGGCATTTGCTAGAAAAGGCACTACCACCTACTAGATCCTATTCCTGATCAAATAAAGGTAAGAAATGTACTTGCTAGTTATGACACGAGCGCAGTTAGAACTTGAATGTGAATTATTATTAAAGGGTTTCCTAAACCAGATAAATACAACTTATTCTTTTACAGGCACCTACCCCTCCTCACTACGTCATAGCTTTACAATACAAAAAACTTGAGAAAATATTTTAGTTGGTTGATGCTTTTATTGACGTTTCCAGTGAGATTTTCTTGGTTATTTTTCTTGTATTAAATAAGGAGTCGTGTGCGTGTGTCTAATTCCTATGTCACTCTATGGTTGCAAATTTGTTTGTTACGCGTATCGTATTGTAAAGACAAACATAAAAGATGCGTACTAACAATAACTAAGTAAACGGATCTTCATCACCACCCTAAGTGGAAGCTTATCTGGTCTAGTGTGTTTTGCTTTTAAGAATATGTTAGGATTTAACAAATCTGTCTGTAAACTCTTTTGCTGCTGCTGTCGCAAAGAGCGATTCGGTGAATCTATTTTTTTCTTTCTCCTCCAATAACCCCACCATTCCATTCTCATTTTCAATATTTGTGCAACAAAATTTCTTTTTATTCAACTTCATCCTTACGATAATTTATCCGACACTTTTGCATACTTTTTCCTTTATACGAAGGGAGGAGAGTGTGCTTTTATAGAAATCAGCCCGCCTTTTAACCTAATGGGTAAATTTGAAAAGCTTTTCCAACATTTAAGAAATTTTTTGGCAATACTAATAGAAGCTTTAAAGGCATATCCATTTGCAACACGCTATAAACCACTTGAAACAGGAAAGAAAAATACAAGATATATACAATAATAATTGCAATGCAACAACTGCAACACTCATATAGTCTTGATTTGCAAACTCCAATCCCCTGTTTTCCAACTCCAAGCAAAGAACTTGTAAGCAATGTCACTGACTCTTATTACCATGCCATCTAGGTTAACCTAAAAAATCGTCTGCCGCACTCAACGGATGGACAATGGTCCGATACACAGTTTACTCTGTATTGCAATGAAATAACAGTTCCCATCCGATTAATGAACCTAGTGCCACTAGGCCGTCATTTCCTGTGGTGCTAAAGAGTGCAAAGCGATCTACTCCATATCCTTGTTTTGGCGCTAATAACAGCGATTAAACCTGACAATTAACCCATTATTAAAAGCTCCTACGAAGACACAAGAGTCTCCGAGTAGTTTAGTGTTTCCACCAACAAATGAAATCTACCTTTTTTCCGATTCTTGTTTTTTATTCTCTCCGTTGTTACTACTCTTCTTTTGTCTCTTCCCTTTCACATTTTTCACACTCCTGTCTTTGCTCATTATCAACCATCTTTTGCACCTTTCCAATCATTTATGAACATTTAGGGGAGTGATATTGGTAATAACTTGTTAGTCTTTGATTACCAAACTATGGGTTATTGCTAATAGCCAATTAGAAGGATCTTTTTGTTGGTTTTATATGGAAAATGCATGTGCCCAATAGGGGAAGGATGTATGAAGTCTCTTTTATATATATCCATATCCCAAATTTCATCCAAATCGGTAATAAAGTCTGTTGGGTTTTGGGTTTTGGGTTTTCTTAATCCAATGTTCTTATAAAAGCAATAAAGGCAATGATAAAGGCAATCGTGACAAAAACCGAGTTGCACAAGTTCCATCTTATACATCTCATTATTGCTTTGCTTTGGTTGCTTCTCATTTCCCTTCGATCATTGGTAGTATCATGGCCATTAAATGTAGTCATTGTAAATCTCCCTCTGTAATACTGGAATATATCTTTATATATATTTTCGAAGAAATTGTAGTTTATATTTATTATGTACTTTTGAAGAAAAATTTATTCAACACAAAGAGATTGAGACCAGTAAAGTTTTCCCAGACACGACAGACAAATATACACATTCATAGGTAGTATTGCTGACATACATACACACACTCTCTTTCCCCTCTTCTTCTTTGTTTTATTCCTTGGGAAACAAGCAAACAAACCATCTACATAAGACATTTGTATTTTGTATTTTACTCAATATGGTAATAACAAACTGAACATAAAATAGGAATTGATAGGCTTTTCAAGAGCGCAAATCTTCAAAATCATATAAACTTACTTTAGGATGACGCAATATTTGTCTGAAAGCATGTAGGACATTGATTAACGATGTTGACAGGAGAGGTCACACATTATTTGAACAAAGACACGAAAATGTGTTTCCACCACTTGGGAATGTTTGAGAGTAACAATATGGGGTTCATCAATAGGGACGTATCTTGCTCTCAAAAGTTTGATTCTTAGTTTATATATATTTAGCACTAACAAAACTACATAAACTTGTCATTGATTGAACCATTGAGTAGGTTCCTAAAAATCATATTTCTATTTAGATTATCAGTATAATGTCTTTTCACCATCGTTTGCGTATAACATCAATCCTGGTATCCAATCTAGTAGTTTAACGTGTTCGAAAGGGCACTAAAACTTCATACAGCTAATTTGTATTAAGCTATTAGCAATATTCACCTAGTTTACTGTTCTTGATAATGCAACAATGGCAAGAACGAGAGCAGTAGCAGTGATTATGGTGTTGCCAATATTCCACTTCATACTCGTTTTGATAGCTTTATTTTGGTTTCGGATCAACTGTTGTTCTCTTCCCCTCTGTTCCTCTATTTCCAGTTCGTCTCTGTATGTAGTCCGTGGCTCATCACTCGAAGTATCAAGGTTTATATTTCTGTCCATTGGTGGTAAATATCACAGAGAAGAAGAAGTTTCATGCTTTTATTTTTGACGTTCTTTCGTGACTAGATGAACGCTTTGTTAATCCCCTTTTATTGTTTCAAAAATCAAGTGATTCTCTTGTGCTACAACTGCATCCTCTATAGACAATAGGACTAATAAGTCGTGTATATGGTCGTGCGTAGCTGCAAAAATACAAAAACACAAAACCTGATCGTTATAATGTGCAAAAGAAGTCATTTACTTCTTACAAACACCCGATAGCTATTCTATTGGCCCATTCTTCCTTCATAGTCACTACCAAGTATTACTAACTTCATGTCTACATAGGTAGCACAAGCTAGAGGTTAGTAATAGTTTTATAACACACTCATTGAATTAAATACACATACCCTTGAAAAGATTATACAAAGGCCAAAAAAAGTACATAACCGAAATAATAAAAATAATAAACCAAAATTCAAACTAAAAACTTCCAGTTTGAAATGGTTGTACCGAAACAGCCATTGGCAATAATAAAAATTGCAGATCGCAAAAAAATCGATAGTTCAGTAAAAAAATCGACCGGCAAAAAGTAAAGACAAAACAATTAAAAAACTCAGATAACATCAGTGTCAATAACGAGTTATCTCCCAGTAGTCATTGAATTAGGTTGGATATGACACACCAACATAATCATATCCTAAAATGTAACCAACATCGCTAAGCACAAAATAATATTAGCGCAGGATGATATCTTGATAATGGAACCAGAACCCTCATATGTGGAAACAGCAGAAGTAGAAGATCCACTTGGTTGCAATGGCAAGGATGGCTCATTAGTAGGTGCATTAGCTTCGGAGTCACCAGAGCCAGAACCAGCACCTGTTGCGTTCGTTGGCTTTCCAGAAGGTTTAGAAGCACCGCCAGTTGGGGTTCCGGTTGGGTTACCTGTTGGTTTTCCTGATGGCTCTGAAGCACCTCCACTTGGGTTTCCAGTTGGGTTACCTGATGGCTCTGAAGCA
>NW_026261921.1:0-31076 GCF_024628925.1 Lodderomyces margitis | reverse complement strand
TCCAAGCTCAAACATAACCTTCCCACAATCATCCATTCCACTTTTGAGCAACCCTGACTGGTGACTCATTTACTCCAACAGGTTTGGTGTTTTATTAATGGTCTCCATATTTATTGGACGCCGCCTGGAGAGCCAAGACATATCAAAATTTTTCTCTGCCTCTGACTCCGAAATTGGCACCTGCCCAATCCTTCTTATTTCAAAGCTGTAAACTGCTCTATAACATCCGATTGCAAGTTTTGGAGAAGTTGTTGTAAGAAGAGACGTTGGTGAATGGAGTGAAGAGGGAGCCAATACCACTTTCATTGTAGATTTAACTGGCTACATTTGCTTACTTGAGATTGCCAGTGTAGCAGGTTCTAGAGGAATACTACTTCTGATTACATTCTTATATAATACTATACAGTTCTATACAGTTCTATACAGTTCCGTACAGTTCCATACAGTACAAGGTGGACTTCAAGGACAGTCATGTCTCCTGTTCGTTCAATTTATGGCGTCCAGTTTCATGCATATTCAACTGCCAATATCTCCATCTCAGTCTAGCTCAAAATAACTACTGCCATTGTTTGTCAACAGTCCGTCAATCGGCACTTCTCATCCTACTGTCAGGATGGTATCTATTGGCAAAGGATACTAAATTGATATTTTCTATTACTGTTCACATTGAAGTGACATACTTTCATAAACCAACTGCATGTTTTATTCATTATTATTTGCTTCCCCAGGTTTATCGACATTGCGTTAGTCTTACTTTCCATTGCCACATGAAGTCTCAACACCCAGTTCCCAAATTATTGTAGAATGTGTATTAGTTGTATCTGCATCAATTCATCGTTTCAAGTGGAAAAGTCGTTCTGTTGGTAAGCTTGTTAGGGTATTTATTTACGGTGACTCTTGCGAAGTATATTTCGCCTCACTTTCCAAATGCCCCCAACTTTTGTTCTTCCTTTGGTGTTCAAGTATGGTACATGTGGCTCAGACAAGTTCGCACGCATGCGTCGTAATGGCGCTGCGCTTCTGTTCTGAAGAAACCCGGGGTACATTAATTCTGTTGGTGGAATACTACCCTCACCACGTACGAGAACAATCTTAGAATTGGATTTTAAAGCTTGTCTTAGTTTTCCCAGCACACTTGGGGGTGCATAAACATTCAAATAACTATCTTTGGTGTTGATGCTGTGTATAATAAGCAACCCCAAAAATTGGCCAACATTTCCAAGAACCGACTCAAGATTCTTAGATTTGACGAGGTTTGGATATAGTTTGTACTTGTTGTCCGACATTAAAGTGTCGTCACATGCCGACTCTGTGCTATATACTCCCCAGATCAGCGACGAAAGCAATATCGGAATATTATCAAAATCAAAATTGGCATCCACCTTGTAATTGAGAATCGAAACGCCATATATGCCACGGCCACAGGTTCCTATTATGTAGCTGATCCTTTCTGGTGGTGTACTCAAAAGATAATGACTAAAATCAAAATTGCCACTCCCCTTGTGGTGGAAGTACATGAGCTTGTTGTCTGTTCTGAGGTGGCTAGGAGAGCTAAGAGGCAATCGAAAAACGCCGGGTAATAGTTCTGCTGTAACATAATCCATGCTTTGCAATATGTTTTGGTTTTCTTCTGCCCCAATTGTTAAATTATTTGTCAAGACAACCAAATCAGAAGGGCTGACAATACTGGTCACTTTCTGCAAGAGTGTCTTGCCAAACCCCTTAATCCAGCCTGGAGTGTTTATGATTAGTCTCATGCCTTTGTGTTTGTATCTGAGAAGATAAATGGAGTATAGCTTCCTAGTGATTTCAAGATACCTGGTTGGTGCATCCATTGGGCTAGTAAAGCCGTAGTAGTCTTCGTATTTGTCAAATAAATAACCCGAGTTTGAACAGGACCCTGTTGGCATTTGGATACTCAAGGACATACAATAAGGTGATGAGTTATCTGACTGCCCTGGATCAAGATCCATAACCACCACTGACTGTTTTCTTTCGAAGCGTAAATACTCCAGCAAAGACTTGCAGAAAGTAGACTTGCCTGAATTTTTGTTTCCAATAACGATCAAATTGGCTGTTGATAATGCAGCAGTAGTCGTGAAGTAACTTACCCACGCATCATCCAAAAACAAGCCGCAGTTATTGGAGATTTCAATAACGATCTGGAACGTAAATCGTTGGAAGATATTGTCTGCATCCTTCCCTTCTGAGACCGGTTGGGATAATACAAAGTTGTGCTGCATGTCGTTAAATCCGGTATGGTAGTTGATTAACTTGATTCTAGCCAAGTCGTCCTTCGTTTGTGTCTCCGTAGATGCATTGGCAATAATGGGTAAAGCATGCGAATTTGTGGTGAAGAAAGTGTATACAAAATCACCCTCAGAATTTAATTCATAGCAGTTATTGATCCGTACAACTCCATGCAATACTTTAAGTTTGAACATCCCCTGAACCATTACGAAATCTCCACGTTCAAGTCTCACTGAAACGGAATCTTCCCCGAATTGCAAGTTCGTTTCGCTTGGGAGGAAATCTGATTGAAAAATGCTTTGTTTTGACAAAACAGGCATCGAGCTAGTGCTCTCCTTGACTGTTGATCCTACCTTGGTATCAAGGGATGATTCGTTGTAATCATCATCACTGCATTCGTCTTCTGAACCCTTTGCATACTGCAAAATATCATCATCTACATCCGAGGGTGTAGTTACAGAACCTGTTTCACCAAGGGCTTCAGCTTTTAAAGCTGCATATGCACTCATTCACTAAGATCACTTGTTATGGTTGCCATACCAATGAGTGAGTGTGTTATGTGTGGCAGAAGTAAAAAAAATTTTTCTGGTGTATGTGTATGCAGAAACCATTCAAACGAATGTAGGCAAATAATCTTCGTACTTGATCACCAATAATAGTAAAGGTTCCCTGCCGGATGTCTCAGACGGATAAGAACTTCATCTGAACTACGAGACTATGTCGAAGCAAGGCCCACCACATCTCATGTATATGTAAGCTGTATCACAACAATACTGCAATCTGCCTATGTCGTGAGAAATGACGTGTCGAAGTGCAAGTGTAGATAGTCATTGATAGTAGCAAATTATCTCAGGTTTATACGCTATTGATCAGTAGAATATGAAGTTGCATCTGCGACTAGAAAGGTGATTGCACTATACCACGGAAACAATTTATTTCGACATTTTCAATTGCAAGAAAAAATAATACTTTACTACATCACTATAAACTACGACCATAAACAATGCAAAATCTACTCTTCGTCGCTGTCATCGTCCTTATAGCCATGTTTCCTGATCTCTCCAAGTCTTCTTCTGGCTGCTTGGAGTTTGTTCTCAAGTTTTAAAATCTCCACTTGTTGTTCCATCTCAAGCGTCTTCCCTTCGTAAGGAGTCAATTTACTCAAGTCAATGTTATCACTTTGCTGCTCATCTTTATTCAATAGGCCTTGCACTTTGTTCACTAAAGACTTGCATGCGCGCGTGACATCACCAGAAGCTGATTCCAAAGCATCTTGCGATTTTGACATGAAATTAGCTTTGACTCTAGAAGCAGCAACCAATTGGGCCGTAGACGCAGCAACTTCATTTGATGCCACTATCAACTCTTCGTGAGTGTTTTTCTTCTGCAAAACACCATCTGAAATCTGAATTAATATGTTGGTTGCACCAGCTACTGCTTTTGCTGCACTGATAAGTCCCTCAGTCCATCTACTATTCTTCCTGTAAAATTCTGTATTTGACTGTGAACCCTTGCCTTTATTGACAATTTCACGTTGCGATTCCACTGAAGCTTGTATCAACCGTCCTACGGCATCAATTATCGCTTTTGCGCACGTTACCAAAGTTTCATGTATCTCGATGTTACCACCATATATGTTCGGGTTCTTCAACAAGTCCATCAAATACTTAGAAGCTGAGTTTACCGCATCTACCGTTTGTTGCATTTCCTTATTCACGAGACTCTCGAGATCACCTTTAAACTGGATACCACTGGACAGCTTCAATAAGTCCACCAAGCCCGCCAATTCTTTTAAGGAGGTCTGTAACTCAAGATTACTGTCTATTATCAGATCAATTCTATCGTCCTTGTCATCCAACTCTTCAAGCTTCTCTGATTTCAAGCCTTGATAATATTCCTCAGCATCATCAAGCACTTTTGTCGTTTGACCCAAAATTTTCTCTTCATCTACACCCAAAGAACCTTGTGAAAGGCTCTTTGCTGTCTGCATCAAATCATTCAAGTATGTGACTAACGATGAGCTGTAGAGAATTATATCGGAAAATGTTTCTTCGTCTTGATTGTTATCCTCGGCAATATATCCGTTAAACGTGGAAGCAAAGTCAGTGGCTGTATCAGAGCAAAGCTCAACAACCGACAACAAGTATTCTGCGGACACATTATTATTCACACCCGAGGTGTTTAATGTTAGTTCATGCTTGATGTCTAAAATGCGTCTAATACTGTTGTCCAAAAATATATCAATCAAACTTTTAAACTTGGAAACATGCGCCATAATGATGTGATCGATCTCTGCATTCAAAATATCATCTTGGTCGTCTTTAATGCGACCAATCTCTTTGTATGCTTCCTCTAGAGACTGATTAGCAATTGCCAATTCTGTTTCCTTCCCTTGTAATTGTACCTGCAAACCATCCATCGTTCCAGGCTCTCCATTTCTAGAATAGCGCTCCAATTGAGCCTTCAAGTCATTCAATTCCGCTTCGTGCTTTGACATGATTGTACTGAGATTCATGTTTTGGAGTTTACCTGATTCTTTGGCCGAAACGTTGAGGTCTCTGATTTCAGTCTCCAACTTTTCAATTTCTTGATCTTTCGAAGCTTTCACTCTGTCCAAATCAAGTCTTGCTCTGTCACGCTCTCTGATCAAGTCAGCTAACTCAATATTCTTAGCCTTCAAATCCTTTTCGAGTTTCTCCTTCTTGGCAATTGATTCCTGAGCACTGCCTATTTTTTGTTGGATCTTCTTGAATTTTGCCAACAAATTCAAATGTTCTTGGCGCAATTGCGAATACAACTTAGCAAGTGACTCATACTTTTTGGTCCAATTTGCTATCTGCTCCTCTAAATTTTGAATCTGCTCGTTCTTTGAAGCAATTTGTTGAGTAGCTGTGTTATTAAACGCCCCCATTTCATTCTCCAATGATTTGACTCTGGTGTCATATTGTTGCAACAACTGCTGGTCATTGTCGTATTGATTTTTGAACATGAGTAAATCGTGCTCCAACTCAGACACACGTCCATGTTGTTGCTGAGTTTGTTGCATTTGTAGAGCTTGCTGCTCTTCCATAAACCGTCTCTCTTGCTCTCTCTGTTGCTGTTCAAATAAACGTTGTTGCTCTTGTTGTTCCTGAAGCTGTTGCTGACGTTGCAATTCAAGCTGTCTTTGGATTCTCTCTTGTTCTTGCTGTTGCTCAAATAGATAACCTGTTTGTTGAGATTGAATCTGGTCTGTTGGAATCGAGGGTGGAACGCTAGGAGGCTCCACGTTGATAGATTCAGCTCTTGCAATGGTTTGTTCATCATTTCCAGCCGAGGTGCTTCTGGGTAAAGATCTTCCATCCTCGTCAACTTGCAAATCAGGAGAACTGTTTGGGAGGCGAGGAATTGTGATCAAACTCGTTAAAAACTTAATTGAATTGCAATCGGTGTAAAAGTCACGTAACATAAAGTGTTGCGATTCAAATCTATCAAATAAGACGGTCAACGCTTCATCTGCCCCTAACTGTTGGTACATTGCTCTGAGCATGGAAAGGCAAAATTTGTAAATTCCATATGACTCGGTGATCAATGGGACTAATGCGCTAACCTTGCATAAGTTTCCATGTGAGCGGTGTATGGTTGCAAATATGAGCCTTTGCAAGTCATTAATCAGGTCCTGAAGGTCCATTAATTGTAAGATGGATTCATATCCTTCATTTGGGTCGCTGACAGCTCTCAACGAAAGGTATTCCTCGTATTCAAATGTTCCATTGAAACCGGGATTGTTACGATGAAAATCCAACTTTTGTAAAATGTAGCGGTCGTACTGATTAATCAACCTACCATATGCCAGACCGTGAGTTGGAAATACTGTTGCCAACGAAGCAACAAAGTCCCGGTTGCGGTAGCCATCTTTAAGAGTGTTAGGATGACCCTCCTGCAAGACCTTATGTATCATGATAAGAGCTTTGAACAACAGGATCTCATTGCTTTGCAAAGGTTGAATCTTGACGGCATTCCAAAAAGCCCGGGAATTTTTATGGTCCCAGGTGTAGACTATACATGCCCTCACATGTTTTCTCTTTGGTGGAACTTCGTCATTGTTGCATGCTTTCTTCACACTACTTTGCAAATCCACTTCTGCACGACTCATAATTGATTTAGGTTGAAATTTGTTAGGTCAATGTTCGTCTGTGTGGAACGTTGATGATGTATTGGTGCAATTTGTTGTTTGGAAAGTTTATTGTTTGGTTCAGAATTACCTGTTGGGAAAAGTCAACGAATTTCTCGGACTCTTTAATTGCGACATTTTAATTTGCTCTCGGCTTTAAAGAGAAAAAGTCGCGGTAAGAGGAAAAATGGCACAGATATTTACTTCGCCTTCGTGGAGTGTGATCCTTACTTTCGTCTTACTTTCACGAGATCTTTAGCTTTTAATATAGCTCAGAGTAGCTGACAAGATCCTCGTTCATTGTAGAGCCACAGCTACAGATGTTATAACCTAGACCACTCTATACTTGATCAGTCCCTATAAAGAAAATATTTATACATTTCATGAAATACACAAACAGTTTAACCATCACTTCCTATACCTCGTCTTACCTAAATCAAACGGCAAGTATTTGTACTTGGTCATGTGTTGTATCTGCTTTCGCATGGTCAAAGCAAACAAGATTATAAAGTACATCAACAAAATTGGCCAAAACACAGGAATGTCAAAGATTGAAAAAAAGGTCAATACCAAACTCAACACAGTAGCTCTTGTAGCATTATACCAGAACTTGAATTCCGGTAATCTTCTAATAAATGGTCTGAATTCATCATCTTTAGACCCAGACTCATGTGCTTCTTGATCGACTCCCTCTTCAATAGATTCATTCTTCATCTCCTGCTCCAACGACGGATCAAACTTGGGCGTCAAAAAAGCTAAAAACAAATTCAACAAGTATATACCCAATGCGTAACAGATAATATACCATCCCTGAGCAAAGAAAATTCGTATCATAAACAAGGTGAGTAAAGCTCCGAACCCTATCCACCTGTAACCTGTGTGCGGCACAGATTCATCGACAAACTTTTTGTAGGTAACCAAAACCCTTCTATAATTCTGATACACGGGATTATCCACGGGGATTTCAAAAGGCAAGTCTAATGGCATCTTGTAATAAGTGGAATGGTTCTGAGTAAAGTCGGTTCTGGTGTATGCTTTTTTGTCTTTTTTTTTTTTTTTTTTTTTTTCGATTCTGTTGTCCTGTTCTTTTCAACGTCGTGTTTTTTGTGCTGTTACTATTTTGCGACATTGATATGATTGAAACTTTGGACTATTTACGAAATCTGCTACAATAGAACCAGTGTAAACAGAGTGGTGGCTGATTTCTCGTTGGGGGAGAGAGATAAACTGTGTACCTTAGTTGGCTTCTTTTACCAAAAGGGTTTTGACAGTGAAATAATTGCAAAAATACTTAAATTTTTGTTTTATTTTTAACTCGAAGAGATATTTTCTAAAACTATATAATTCTACGATGGTAATTCGCCAGAACATTCATCCTGGTACAATCTTAAAGCTTCTCTTATATGAGTGGGCTGAAGGGGTGAGCTGTGGTCACCTTGGTACAGTAATGGAGCTGGTTTCGTCTCACTCTCAGTTTGAATATTTTCAATGTCAGATCTTTTCTGGTTCTTCTTCTTCTCAATGTCCGACAATAGCGTGCCTTTGTTATCCCTATCTTGCACTTCAAAAGATTTACTTATTATCTCTGATATAAACAGCTTTGCTACACCTGCTACCACGGTTGCTATGACCTGGGAGACAGAATGTCCCACCACCCCGTTGCAGATCTTCTTTACCCCAGGTTTATTTATGGTCAGCCGCCTGTAGGCTTCGAACCTTTCCATTTGATCGTTGGTGAAGTTTGTAATGAGTAACCGCTTTTGCTCTTCTTCAGATAAGTTAACGTCAATAGCATTACTTTTCAAGTCTTTATATCGATCTGCCAACGCTGGATCTCCAAGCAGTAGTAAATCCTCCAGGCTAATTGAAAACAACTCTTCATTATCCGAATCTATCTCTTCCGCATCTGCCGGCTCCTCGTCAATCAGTTCACTTTGTTTTTGTCTGTTTGTGTGTTTCTCCAAATCACTAAAAAAGACTCTCCAAATCAATTCTTCGTCTTCCTCATCCAAACTGATGTCAGATAATGCATCTTCATTGGAAAGAATAGATGCACTTGTGTCGTAGTCGTTATGAGTATTGTGGTTCATTGGAGATGTAGATCTACCAGTATCTCTGTTGTTAACACTTTCTTACTCTTTTTTTTATCGCGAAAGCTTGGAGCGCTATTAGAACAAAAACCCAAAATAGACAAACTCAAACGTCCAACAAAACTTCGCGAAGAAAGTTGTTAGGTGTAGCAGGTGTCTATTCTTTTTACAAGAATCGGAAGGGACTACATTCCACTGTCGTTTGAAAATTAGTTCTTATAAACAGTTGGTAAATAATTAGTTTTGTTATACAGAGTTTACTATTTGTGTAGAGGAAATCCTGATCTCAAAAGCCGCTACCTTCGTGGCACTTTACCCCCTTTGTTTAGTCTCTGGACGACATTTATAATATTAAACTTTCTTGTGTATATCAAAGGCTCGACAGTAGCTTCAAAAATCTGTAATGTAAGATTTGGATGAGAAAACCCCATAACTCGATTGCAAAAGAAGCTCACAAGTCATAATCAGTGATTAATTATATGATCAGACCTAGATCGTCTACCTTCAGCTGGTATTTACTTGAAAAAAAAAAAAACAATTTTGCACTCAAAAAATTATCATTGTTGGCCGGTTTCTTGCTTTACTGTTTCAACGGTATTTCTAGTGGAGAATGGGCAGGTACAACAGCTACTAAGTGCTTCCGTAAGTTGATACTTTAAAGCGTGGTTCGGGTTAGCCATTAGCGAAGATCCGACAAGTTCGATACCAATGCTCTCGTTACCTGGTTTAAAGATTGTGATTCGATATCAGGTTTGAAATAAGACGATTGTGGTAAGCTCTGGAAAGACCCAAGGCAATGCAATGCGTTAGAATGTATGGACAGGTTTTGCTGAAATAAATGTCGTTCATGGTCGTTGAGTATCCCATAGTTTTCAATGCTAATCACAGATTGTAAATCCGTCGCCCACCTTTTCCTCTGTTCAATTAATGGAATAATAAATACCGTACAAAACGAGTGTAGTAAGATTTCGTCAACACATGTTGGTGGTATCTTTTGTTCTGAAAAATTACCATCTGTATATGCCCTATGCCCGGTGAGTATCGCTTGGAACATATGCAAAATCTGAAATCGGATAGTTCTGTTGTAATAAGCCCACGATTTTGATAAGACACGCCACATATCGAGAAGATCAGAACTTTTTTCTTCATTAGCACGACTTACAGCCCATACAGATTTAGACACATCATGTTTTAACCAACTTAAACAAGTAACAAATATCGTCGATAAATCTTGAATGAGTTCCCTTGACTCGTCCTCATCAAGATTTGTGAACACAATATGATTGCTGTGGGTTATACCACGGTCTTGGCTCTTTGAACTTGATTTATTCGCCTTCTGTTTATACCTCCCATGTTTTTGATTTGGCTCCAGCTTGACTGATTTGTTGAATTCCGCACTGAAATGGTTCCTTATTATTATTCCTATCTCCTCAAGGGAGTGTCCCAAGAACGGGTAAGCTGCAGCCGATGACGATTTTCTTTGTTTCGATGGTACAAATAATGGCTTCAAAAGCAAGCTTATTTGTTGATTTGATTTGTTCAATTTGGCTTCCTCGTCACTCGAGACGCCTGGTGGCCCATGTTCGTTTCTTTCAACGATGCCCAACCCCACCTCGTGTTGATGATGCCTGTTGAACTTGTTTTGAATGTACAGGTCAGCAGGAGTCAACATCTTCCTATGTATTTCAAGGAACGACGAATGTTCCGAGGATCCTTCATTGTCTTCATTAGGAATACCAGCACTTGTAAATTTGTAAACTCGAGCGAGCACTATATCATTTACGACCGAATTTGAATTGTTTGACGACAAATACACGGAAGACTTTGAAGAGCCCGAATACAATTTATCATCGGCATTTCTATCCCCAAATTTGGATAGCCCACTGGCAGATTGGGACTTGTGAAATAGGCTATGGAAGCCGGTCAGCGGGGAGGTCATTGCAGGTTTCTTTCCTCTCAATTCCTCGCTCGATTGTCTCTTTGCATACCTCTCATCAGTGGAGCTTGACTCTGCAGCAGAATCAAAAAACAGTTTATTTGTGGGGCTTAAAATCTTTTTTGCTGCTCTCAACTTTGCAATCTTTGTTTCTTTCTGGGGTCCGTTGTCATTCAACTCATTCATCGAATCCGAAGAACTCGCAATCTCCCCTTCATAATTTTTACCAGTAACATTTGTCTGGGATTTATTTCGAGTGAATAGCTTGATCAATGGATTCGACTTGACTGTTGAGTTACTAAATGTAGATACTTGTGACACGTTAGTTCCGATCTTCTTCAACGTGCCGAATTCCACATTGGAAATCAGTGATGAGCTTTGGTCGCCACCGAGCCCGTTATTTTCTCGTAATTCAGTATCATTTTTATTCGAGTGAATATTTATATCAGTGTTTCTCATGGATCTAAAAATAGTGCATGTCCCTAAGCACTGGGTAAAAATTTAGCAAAGTGGAAACTCAAGTCCTAATCATTCCGTTTCAACTTTGCACTTTTGTTGTAATGTCGCAACTGGAAATAGCTTGACACTAAATTGAGACATTAATTTTTCTTTCCCTTTTTGTTATTGCACGCTGTTCTGGTCAACTTAACGAAGCTTGAAAGAAGCTGAAGCTTCAACAAAAAGGTACCTTTTTGTTTCTTTTCTTTCTATTACATAAACTCCAATAACATAACTGGCTTCATTTCTTTTGAACATGACCTTGCATCAAAAGTTTCTAGTACTTTCTTTTGCTGTAATATTGTTGCAAAATGTTGTGAGATCCATTTAACAAACCTTTTAGAAATCTCTGTTTTCATAGATATATCTCAAACAATCAAAACATATAACCTACTCTGGCTGTCAAAACAAATTCTTCCAAGGGTATTGAATGGCTGCTGCCACTCAAGCTTTCCTCTTATAAAAATAACCGAGAATATTGTTACAGGGAATGGCCCTGGCCTGCAGTTTTAAAACTCCACTAGTTTCCAAAAACTTAAACTCTATGAGATTAACCTGTAGCGGGAACCAAAAAAGGGACCATGATTACTAGCTTAAAATATTAAAAGGTCTAAACCTTTCGCCAAAATGCCTGGTATCGTTTCAAATTTGCAGTCTTTAAGTTTTGTGTCACCAAATAAGATGTTTTTTGTTTTTTGTTTTTTTTTGTTTTTTGTTTTTGTTTTGATTTGTACCCATTTGGGAATAATGTTTGAGTCCAAGACCCAAACCAAAATTATATGGACAATTAAATGATGTTATAAGGAACGTAAGCAGCGACGCAATTACAAACTATTTCCTTTTCCCTCTTCCATTTCTTGTTTTTCTTTGCTTTTTTATTTTACGTACTCATTAATCAAATATGATGAACCCATTTGATGATGATGCTGATGAGCAGAAGGGTCACTCCATAAAACTACCGTATGCTGCTTACACGCGAAGTACAAGCCCAACAAAGAGGTATCAACCATTGGACTATGACAGCGAAGAGGATATATCTGAAGGTTTTATTGGGTTTCCAGCCTCAGAGATCAAACAGACTCGCGAAGGGGGAATCAAACAATCACCAAATATCTTCTCGAGAAGCACCGGGACAGCTGGCTACCAAGACAAAACTACCAAGTCCCCATTTGTTGGTAATGCACCTAAATTGGAGTTTGATCCTAATATGGATATCGATTCCACGCCTAGAGCACAGTATACTTCACGCGAATCACCAAAGAGGCAGAGAAATACTGAGGTTTTGATTGATGACAAAGACGATGTATACGATGGGTCTCCATTGAGAAATTCTTTCAGAGGGAGTGAAATCAGCAGTCAAAGATACTTGGATCCCCCGCAACCAATATTCTCACCTGGTGCACTTTATGAAGCTGGCCACTACACCGACGATCAAAGCACGTATTGCGGCGAGGAGAAAAAGTTCGGCATGGATGATGCAAAGGAAGAGAGTAGAGAGGATGCGAAATCTTTGTACTCCGAATCTACAGCATACACCGGATACTCACATGTGTCTGATCCGAATGATGAAGCTCAATATTTTACCGAATCAATCGATGGTAACCTCATGCAAAACATCGACGCAGTGTATGATCCTCATAGGGAAAAAACCGTCACACGCAGGAAAGTAAGACTTGTCGGTGGCAAGAAGGGGAATTTAGTTTTGGAAAATCCCGTGCCAGGTGAATTACGCAAGGTCTTGACTCGAACGGAGTCGCCATTTGGAGAATTCACAAATATGTCATATACAGCATGTACTTCGAACCCCGATACATTTATTGAAGAAGGGTTTACATTGAGAGCTGCAAAGTATGGAAGAGAAACAGAGATTGTAATTTGCATCACCATGTACAACGAGGATGAATTTGCGTTCGCTAGAACTATGCATGGGGTAATGAAAAATGTTGCTCATTTATGTTCCAGACGTAAATCTAAAGTTTGGGGAAAAGATAGTTGGAAGAAAATTCAAGTGATAATTGTGGCAGATGGTAGGAATAAAGTTAATGAATCAGTGCTACAATTACTCACAGCAACGGGATGCTATCAGGATAACTTAACGAGGCCATACGTCAATAATAAGCAAGTGAAGGCACACTTGTTTGAGTACACCACCCAGATATCCATTGACGAGCAGTTAAAGTTTAAAGGTGATGAAAAAAACTTGACCCCAGTTCAAGTCTTGTTCTGCTTAAAAGAGCAAAATCAGAAGAAAATTAACTCACACAGATGGCTATTTAATGCATTTTGTCCCGTATTAGACCCAAATGTGATAGTTCTTCTTGACGTGGGGACAAAGCCAGACAATCATGCCGTTTATAATTTATGGAAAGCGTTTGACAAAGACTCAAATGTTGCAGGTGCAGCAGGTGAGATCAAGGCAATGAAGGGCAAGGGCTGGAGAAACTTAATTAACCCTTTGGTTGCTTCTCAAAATTTTGAGTACAAGCTATCGAATATTCTTGACAAGCCACTAGAGTCTCTATTCGGGTACATATCTGTCCTTCCAGGTGCTTTATCAGCATACCGCTACATCGCTTTGAAAAATCACGAAGATGGCACGGGGCCATTGGCTTCATACTTTAAAGGAGAAGATTTACTAAAGTCTCATGAAAAAGACAAAGAGAATACCAAAACAAACTTCTTTGAAGCAAATATGTATTTGGCGGAGGACAGAATTTTGTGTTGGGAACTTGTATCAAAAAAGGGTGATAACTGGGTTTTGAAATTCGTCAAGCTGGCCACAGGGGAAACTGACGTACCGGAAAGTATCTCTGAATTTTTATCCCAGAGAAGACGCTGGATTAATGGTGCATTTTTTGCAGCGTTGTACTCATTATATCATGGAAAAAAAGTTTGGTATACAGACCATTCGTTTGCGAGAAAGTTTTGGCTAAACGTTGAATTTTTGTACCAGACGGTGAATTTAGTGTTTTCATTTTTTTCGTTGAGCAACTTCTACTTGACTTATTACTTTCTTACTGGCTCACTTGTGTCGTACAAGCACATAGGTCACAATGGAGGGTTCTGGATCTTCACTTTGTTCAATTATCTATGCATCTGCGTGTTGACGTCGTTATTCATTGCTTCCATCGGAAACCGACCCCACGCTTCGAAGAACATATTTAAAGTTCTTATAATCTTGCTAACTGTTTGCGCATTGTATGCGTTAATTGTTGGATTAGTTTTTGTTATCAAAACAATAGACCAATTTGGCCTGGGAGACACGTCGTCCTACGTTTTGGTAAGTATTGTGGTTTCGCTACTTTCCACCTATGGGTTATACACATTGATGTCAATATTGTACCTAGATCCATGGCATATGTTGACTTGTGCCGTACAATACTTCTTATTGATTCCAGCTTATACTTGCACGTTGCAAATATATGCATTTTGCAATACCCACGATGTTTCATGGGGTACAAAGGGGGATAACAACCCGGACGATGACAAAAGTAACCAATACATCATCGAGCAGAATGCACAGGGTGAGTACGAGGCAGTTGTGATGGATGTAAATATCGACGAGGTCTACCTCGAGACATTATATAACATAAGGGCAAACAGGTCGGGCAAAAAATTGAATAAGAAGAAGGCCACCAAACACGTCTTAGACGGGGATGACTACGCCAAAGATGTTCGAACAAAAGTGGTGCTTTTTTGGATGTTGGCCAATTTAATCTTTATCATGACTATGGTTCAAGTTTACGAGCCTGGAGATACAGCTCAAAACATTTATCTTGCATTTATTTTATGGACAGTTGCCGCTTTATCACTCTTCAGAGCTGTAGGTTCTTGTGGATATTTACTTCAAGATTACGCTCGTAGCTTGGTTGAAATTTCTAGCAAATGGAAAAACAAAAGAGCAGGCTATAACCAAACCAATAATAACCCCTTAAATAATTAGCTTAAATAAATTTGAAGCGTAAAGCTGGTGTCGTTTTCTTTTGTATCTTGATAGTAGGCGTTCAATTGCTTTTTGGCACTCCTTCTAAAGCCAAAGCAATGGAGCATTCAGAACAAGCTTTGGGATCGATAGTCTTTTTATAGAATAATGAGAGTTTGACTTGCTGAATGTGGAAGCAAAGGTCATTGTTTTCCTCGTGTACCAGTTTGTGGCCGAATATTGATCGAGTTTGTCTTTGATGTGTTTGGTTGATTTTGATTTTTATAGAAAAGTCGGCTCACCAAAAGAAAATAACCGATCTTCAACATCAAAAAGAGCATTAAATCAAGCTGTATCAGAGTACGGTTATTATCTACATCTTACGAGCTTAGTAATTTGGTGTTAGGGGCTACACATAAATGGATCACTTTGAACTTCACTTGGCACGAACAAAAGAGAGCACACAGCTATAGGCGGACGTGAAAGCAAAATACCACTTGGACAGACTGAGATCGATTACATTGCATTGCAACTGCACAATAGAAGAAGAAGCTGACTCGACAGGATCCACGACACTTGTGATTTATGATAAATAGCACATTCATCTTAAAATCGCCTTGCACCTGTGCTTGTCAAAAGTGTCCTCTGTGCAATCAGTTGTTCTACTCATATAGCACGCAAAATCTCCACTCCATGCTATGGCACGACAAGATCCTAGCAAGTAGTACTACTCCACTACCTCGTTTACCAATGCCTGGTATAGTATTCTCTTTTGTATGCCTTGAAATTATCACTTTACTATCTGACACTCTTTTTCGCAGCAATCCCCTCTAAGAGCTTATACACCATACTACGTTCCTATAGTCATTTCCTCCTTCTGGAGTCACTTAGAGGGTGCGCACTTGGTACAGGAGACACAATCAGTTCTTCATCAGGTTGCTTGAGCGATGCATTAAAGCGCTTCCAAGAGAGCCGGGACATGTCAAAATTCTTCAGTTGGACTTTAATTTCCGAAATATCATCTGTTCGTGATGCAATTTAGTATTCAGTAAAGTAGCTCTGTATAGATCAGAAATAGAGTTGTAGACATGGTCTCGTAGACGATTAGCAACCACTACTCCCCAATTCACTAACAACAAAGTGGTAACAATGGGGTATGGTATTGTTCGACAAGACCAGGAAGAAGGCTTATGCAGAGAGAGACAGAGAGAGAGAGAGAGAGAGAGAGAATAAGCTGTATGCAGAGAACACTTGAACTGAACCCGATCGCCGCAAGTTTTTAAAGTGACCAACGAATGCCATCTGATTCGCTACGAAACAAGCCGACAATAACTCTGCAAGTTTTAAAACCTTTAAGCCCCATTAAATCAATGTCCTCATTGGTTGGTTTGATAGTTTTTATTGTCTCTTCTGTCAACAGCAACACAAAACAAAAAGATAAAACGAAAAAAAAAGGAAAGAAAAGAAAAGAAGAGATTGATCAATGTATGCCTTTAAACTCCTTATTCGCATATATCTTTATCAGATTCCATGAAAAAAGTGTGTTCAAGAAAGGAATGAGCCCCCTCTTAATAACAAGCAGTTATAGTGTTGTTGAAAGTGAGTTGTCATAACTTTTAAATCACCTGTACACAAAAACTGTGAGTGGATCCCGCCTTAGACAATAATATTTCTAATGGTTTTGTTTTGATTAATCAGATAAAAAGTAGCGAATTAAAAAAAATTAAAATTAGATTGGAAGGGGAGAGGGTAGTGTAACAATGTTCAAATAATTTAATCAAATTGGAATACAAACAATAGATGTCAATAATTTACCAAAAGTACACTACAAATGTACATAATAAAACGAGGCTTTTTTAACAATAATACAATACAATACAATAATACAAACAACAACAGTTTATACAAATTTAAAGCCTTCCTTTCTCTCTTTCCTACTTGTTAAATTATCCAGAACAATATAAATAGATTGAAACATTTCCTTCGTCTTCTCTTTTCTATCTCCTATCCTTTTTTCTTTTTTCTTTTTTCTTCTTCTTCTTCTTCTTCTTTACCGAAACATTAACCCCCCCTCCCCCCCACACACAACCACGTCTGTTTGAGAAGTCTAAAATCATACTTTTATTTTTCTTTTTTTATTTTCTTTGTTTTTGCAACTCATCACGTGATTTATTACAACAACACCACCACCACACCCTCATCTTTAATAAAGTGTATCAACCATGGTGAATGTTTTCAACGTCCAGATTTTCTTTATCGTTTTCAGAGAGTGTTTGGAAGCGGTTGTCGTCGTTTCTGTTTTATTGGCATTCTTGAAACAAGGTATCGGTAAAGCCACAGATGACCCCAAAGTTTATAAAAAGTTACGAAATCAAGTTTGGTATGGAGCAGGGCTAGGTGTCATTATTTGTCTTATTATTGGTGCTATTTTCATTGCGTTGTTCTATACCTTGGGTAATGATATCTGGTCTTCCTCGGAAGATTTATGGGAAGGTATTTTCTGTATTATTGCTACTGTCTTGATTTCATTGATGGGTGTTGCCATGTTGCGTATCAATAAGATGAAAGAGAAATGGAGAGTCAAGTTGGCCCAAGCATTGACAAAGGTTCCCGATAAGAAGAAAGACAGATTCAAGATTGGTTACTTGACTAAAAAGTACTGTATGTTCATTTTGCCATGTATCACCTGTCTTAGAGAAGGTTTGGAAGCCATTGTTTTCGTAGGTGGTGTTGGATTGAACTCACCAGCTACTGCCTTTCCAATCCCAGTCATTTGTGGTTTGATCGCTGGTATTGTTGTTGGTGGGATTTTGTATTACTCTGGTTCGACAGTTTCTTTGCAAGTATTCTTGATCATTTCCACGGGTATTTTGTACTTGATCGCAGCCGGTTTGTTTTCAAGAGGTATTTGGTACTTTGAGTCCCATGTGTTTAACAACCAAACTGGTGGTGATGCTTCGGAGAATGGATCTGGTCCAGGTACTTACGACATTGCCAAGACAGTGTGGCACGTCAATTGCTGCAACCCAGAAATAGACAATGGTTGGGATGTGTTCAATGCACTTTTGGGTTGGCAAAACACTGCCACTTATGGCTCGGTCCTTTCATACAATATGTATTGGCTTGCAGTGATTGTCGCTTTGTTCTTGATGCTTTATGAAGAAAAATTTGGCCACTTGCCTTTCTTGAAAGGTATTACTTTGCGTTCATTGAATCCAATGTATCACATCAAGAACAAGAAGAAGCATGAGTTATCAGCAGAGGAGAAAGAAAAATTGTTCAATGATTTGAGGAATACGAGATTTGGAGTAGATGACGAAGAGGAAGAAAGAAACGGTGAAGCTATTGCCGGAGATTCTGATGATGTTGACGAGGTCAAGAATGAAACTGTTAGAGTAAGTGGAGAAAAGGGAGAACACAAGATAAGCGGAACTGCTTAGTTTACACACACACACACACACACACACAAAAAGTGAAATATGCTTAAAGTATATTTTAAACGAGTGGTTCAACTTACGTTGTTAGTTCCTTTTCATTCTTTTCTTCAGTGAATATGCTAGTCTGTATCGGTTCTGCTGACTAGCATTTTTCGTTTTTACTTGCCTATTTTTATGTGTGTTTTATTGCAGGACGGGGGATCGGGGGGTTCGGTCGTCCACAACACTTTTTTTAAATTAAATCTTTTTATAAATATATAGTCTTTTAATACATTTCCGGGATTTATAATGTGTCATCATTATTGGAGCTCTATCAATCTATTGACAACAACATGGCCATCTACCTTTCGTATCCATCACTATCTAATTAAGTACACACTCCCTTATTTTTGTTAGAGTGTTTGAACATGTCTTTCAAGATGGGGCCAGTTTTGCCAACGAAAACAAAGGTAACTAAAGATCAAATCTACAGATCATTGATTCATTGATATGATTCGGAAATAACAGATCTTGGTTTCCCATACTTATTGGAGCTAAAATTGAAATTTCACTGTATATTAGAAACTTCTAGGTTAGAAAAGTAGTATATAGGATTAAGAGATCATCTACAAATAATATCTTGTTATAAAACACTATAACAGCAAATTTACGTGTATTTTAACTTTTGAACCTCAATTGGGTTTGTAAACCCACATTGAGATCATTGATTTCATGCAATTCCCTCTTCGACAATATGCTGATGTTGATGCTTTGTGACAAAGTTATCACGTGTCCTATTAAATTCTCAAATGAGTTTGGCGTACCAAAAGCCTTTCTTTCCAAGCAAACCTCAATAGCCTTCTTCTCAAAGTGTAAAGAAAGATACTCAAAAGGAATGCTATGTACGCAACCTCAAATGGATTTTATTTCTTTGTTCCCTCTAATTGTTTCCTGTCTCTTTCAGCTTCCAATTCTGAAATGATGCAAACACCACCACCTTCCAAAATATTCCCATTTAGTCATCATCAAAACACACGAGCTCACCACCTTAGGTCCTCCGAAACCATATTCGCATAAGTGCGGGAATGTCCCATGACCAGATTTAAAGCGAGTATCAAAGTAGCCGCCCGACTTGAAAACCTTCTTCAAGTTCACCTCGAAGCCAACAGGACAATTATGCGTCACGTTGGGACTCACATCCCTAGTTCCACAATGAAGACGCATCCCACAGGCGCTCTTTGGGCCTTAAAAGGAGAAAAAAGGTTTTATGTTGAGTATTTTATGCTTGATTCGTGAAACAGAGAAATAGTTGATCATGAGGTGATTGTTGACCGTAGAAATGGTGGATGATTTATTGTGAAGTAGATTTAGACAATAAGGGTAAAAATCGAATGGTAATGTGATTGGAAAACTGACCGAAATAATTCAAAACAAAAGAAGGGAATCTTGTGGTTTATATAGATTTGATATAAATTTAATTTTGATATGCTTTGGATGTGTTTATTTTGCAACTAAAAAAACCTAATTGTAAAAAGTGGTAGACACGACTATTCGATGCATTTTGTTAGAACTTATTCCCCATATTGAACTGCTTCTTTGTAGATTTGAGAATGATGTTCCTGATTAGATACGATTGTCATGATTTGCAGTTAATAAATCATATCAGACCGATCTCTTTCTACTTTGAGGTATGATCAGAGGACCTCATTAATTTCATCTAAATTAGGATTAAATTGTTCATTGAAGGGTAATAACAAACTATTTACAAGCAATAAGTGTCTTGGTTCTTGTATTTTATCTTTTGCAGAGATCTAGCAAAATGGATAGGTGATATTGTGTCAACGTATGATGTGGTAGTTTGTTGAATGGGATATTGACAACAATTGAAGATTATCGTCTTTGCTCAATTTGTTCCCATCCCCATCAAATGTATATCGTATATCCTTAATGCACCGGTAAAAAGCATCGATTCCTATTCTAGCCTCCAAAAATCAATTCTATGTACAAATGCTTCCAACAAACACTCTCATTGACTTTGTGCAAAGCTATCAACTTTCTTTGCAACTTCCAAATACTTAGCCTTGGCCGAACCAAATTCACCATAGTTTAGTTCTCCTCTTCTATATTGGAGCCTGATATTGTAAAGTTCATCATAAGTCACTTGGGATTGAGCAATGGATAATTCTTGTCCAAGTTCGATAAACTGAGAAATTTTAAACAATCTTTCAGCCGCCCTTTCTTTCTCCTGTTCTGATAATTCCACAGATGCATCTTCATCTAAGCGGGCTTTGTGGTCCCTTAATTGTCTCTTTCGAAGCAGATACTGCTTATTTTGGGCCTTTTGCAACAGTGGTAACGCAAGTATTTCCTTTCTAGACTTTTGCGCCTCTTCGTTTTTAGCAGCAACAGGGTCCTCAATCGGTGTGTATCCAAATCTCCTCAATCTTGGAGCAAAATGTTCTTTTGGAAGTCTTGCATCTTTTTTCAATGCCACTCCTACGTATTTTCTTAATGGGTGAAATGGGTCAAAATAAAACCGAACAAAACCAGGCTCGATGGCATATATCGTGTGATCAACACCAATACGGACATTCTCACCAGGATGTATCTTTGTACCCCTCTGTCTCATTATGATTTGGCCAGGTTTTACGGGATGTCCTTCATTAACTTTGGGTCCTAATCTTCTACCAGCAGAGTCCTTGTTGTTTGTCTTTGATCCTGACACTCGCTTTGTGGCAGTACGAATCTGGGTTATGGATTTAATAGAGTTGGTGATTCCTGCAACAGGTCTCCCTATGAGGAAGTTCTTCAAGGATAACATAGTGAAGCGGGTGTGTTTCAAATATTAATGGTTTGGCCAAAAGATCAAAAATTTTTCGTTTTTCGTTTTTTTTTTTTCGCTTTTTGTTATATTTTTTTTGTTCACTTTACCTTTTGTCATGTAATGTGCATTACCAAACTAATGAACTCAGGGTCATTTACAACTTAAAATCAAATGCTCTTCAACTACAACGTACGATGGCGAGATTTATATATTTCCTTCTATATCTAAATTCATTCTAAGAAATGGCAGCAGACTCAGTCTTGAGATTTAGCTATATACTTTTGCAATATTTGCAAAGCAAGCAAATGGTCCTCCTCTTGAGCCAACCCACTGATAGTTAAAGCGCCAACAATAAACTCATTCGACACGACGCGCAATGGTACACTTCCTCCATGCGATGCAAATTCTTTTGAGGATACAAACATGGCCTCTTCTATTGATTTACCTTTCTGTCTGAGCTTCTGTCCAATGTAAAAACTCGATTTTCCAAATCTGAATACGGTGTTGTATTTTCTTTTGACCCAGTTGTCGTTATCATAAGCCGTTCCTGACGACACAGCAGAATGGAACAATGTTTGTCCACTAGTTAAGGTTATATCAATGACAATGGCCTTGCTAGAGTGCAACTCTTGAGACAATTGGCGTCCCAAAGAACCCAATTCCCAAGCAACTTCACTATTGAACGATTTGAGTACGTGCTTTTCTTCGAGCTTCGAGAGTTCTTGTAATGATTTACTGTAAATTTCATGCGTCATAGCGTCTTTTTTGTTCAGGGTGTTGTATGCTTTCAACAAAGAAAACAAGAGAGTGTTTGGTAGTTAGGTCGCAGTTGTAGCCAAAAGAAGAAGAAAAATCGAAAATCAAAAAAAAAAAAAACAGAAAACCGAAATTTTTAAAGAATAAGTTATACAACTTAACCCAAAGCACAATTTATCAACAACAACAACAGCAACAACAGCAACAACAACAACAGCAACAACAACAACAGCAACAGCAACAGCAGCAACAACAGCAGCAACAATAACGACTAGCTGATGTATGCAACTCCACCACAAGCAAGAACGGTTCCGGTTTCCGTAAACAATCCACATCTTGAAGGTCCACAAAATAGCCTGATAGGAAACGCCTTAAATGATGAACAGATATATCAATGGATAAACGAGTTAGTCACAGGAAATAATCGAGAGAAGGCATTACTAGAATTGGGGAAAAAAAGAGAGCAATACGATGATCTAGCTTTGGTTCTTTGGAACTCCTTTGGTGTAATAACTGTGTTACTAGAGGAGATTATTAGTGTATATCCATTTTTGGATCCACCCAATTTAAGTGCTTCAACTTCCAATAGAGTGTGCAATGCTCTTGCATTGTTACAATGTGTGGCATCAAATGTCCAAACGAGAGGGTTATTTTTGAAAGCTAATTTGCCATTGTACTTGTACCCATTCTTGTCCACCAATGCGCGTCAAAGATCATTTGAATATCTAAGGCTTACAAGTTTGGGCGTTATTGGAGCTTTAGTCAAAAATGACACGCCGGAAGTTATCAATTTTCTCTTAACGACTGAAATCGTTCCCTTGTGCTTGAATATAATGGAAATTTCGTCAGAATTGTCCAAGACAGTTGCCATCTTTATTCTACAAAAAATATTACTTGATGATCAAGGGTTGAGTTATATTTGTACAACATTTGAACGGTTTCACACAGTGGCATCTGTCTTGTCTAAAATGATTGAACAGTTGGCTGCATTAACCATTTCTGGCGCCAATGGCAAGCCTATCACCGGACAAGGACAAGCATCGTCTAATAGCTCAGGAAGGTTGTTGAAACACGTGGTGAGGTGCTATATGCGACTTTCCGATAATCTTGAGGCCAGAAAAGCGTTGGCAAACATTTTACCTGAGCCATTGCGAGATGGCACATTTTCATCGATATTGCAGGATGATGTTGCAACAAAGAGATGCTTGGCTCAGTTGTTGACTAATATAAATGAGCAGTAAAGAGAGAGGGGAAGAGAAGAAGTTTGATAGAAGTAAATACTCTACGAGAATGGAAAAAAGTAATTGGATTTCATTTTGTATTGTGTATTTCAGTCAAAGGCTGTATTATTAGTGGTACATACTAAACAATCATTCAGCGACTGCATCTTTCCCTTTATTTAGATTCCTTAACGTCCAATGGAGTTAACCTCAAGTATGGTTTGATAATTCTAAACTTTGGGAAAAGAGTCTTTGCTTCCTCGTTGGAGACAGATGGGTGAACAATGACATCATCACCTGGAACCCAGTTAATAGGAGTAGTGACTCTGTACTTGTCACCGGTTTGTAAAGAGTCAATTACTCTCAAAACTTCAGCAGTATTTCTACCGGTAGATGCTGGGTAAGCCAAAGTCAAACGAATCTTCTTGCTTGGGTCAATGACAAAGACCGATCTAATGGTGAATTGAACACCCTTGTTATCAACATTGGTGGCATCTTGGTAATCAATCATGTCGTACAAGTGAGCAATTTTTCTTTCTGGATCAGCAATGATTGGGAAATTCAATTTTGAGCCAGTGACATCATCAATATCCTTAATCCAAGCCTTGTGAGAATCAGAATTGTTTGCTGACAAACCAATCAACTTGACATTCCTCTTGGCAAATTCTGGCTCCAATTTGGCAAAAGCACCCAATTCAGTAGTACAAACAGGGGTAAAGTCATCTGGGTGACTAAACAAAACAGCCCAGGAGTCACCAATGTAGTCATGGAATGAGATTGGTCCATTGGAAGTTTCAGCTTGGAAATCTGGAGCAGTAGATCCTAATCTAAGTGTATTTGATTCTGGCATATTTCGAAATTGTTATTATATATATATATATAGACAATTGACAATTGACAATTGAAAGTATAGTGTAAAAAAAGAACTAGGAAAGTGAAATTTGAAAAGAAAAAAAACGTTGAGAAAAGTATTTGGTTTATATATGTTTTATATGATACATATATGCCTCACACCACAAAAGACAAGGGGTGAAGTACATAAAGTAGTGTAATGTATTAATGTGCTGTTGTAGTGTCAATGGAAAATTGTGGTTTATTGTGTTAGTAATGGGTTTTTGTGTTTGATTTGTAGAGAGAAAAAAATAAGAAAAGCAATTATTACCACACATCACGTGCAATTGGCTTTTTTCAATTGTAGTTAGCTTTTTATTAATGCTTTTTATATATATATATATTATTAAACAAAATTAATTATATCAATAGACTACCCTTTTATTGATTTTTAATTAACTAAATATAAACTATTCTTTGGAAATTAATTAATTTATGATCCCCACTACCATCAACACAACACAACTCCACACTAGTACTACAGTGTACAGAATACCTGATAATAAACAGTAAATGTATATTTCATTCCTACATTTACATACTTACTTACACAGACTCAATCACAATCACAATCACAATCACAATCACACTAATACACACGTTTCTCCTTTATTAACCCTTTTATTTTATTTTTTGTTTTTTTTTGCAACAATTGTCAAAATGATTCGTAACCTTTGCAACCTAACAACATACGGTATTGTTTCAGTAATTATCTTGAAGTAACCAGTTTTTGAAACCTCTTTCACCACATGTAGTATCGGCGTTGGTATTGCTAGTATAGTCATACAAGAGGCCTCATTCTTACAGTACAGATTTCTCATTGTGAGTGAGCTGACATCTAATGGTTAGCGGATCACACACTACTGGTGTGCTTTGGCACTATGTTCAATTCGTAAATCTATAATTCATTGTCATCAGAGTCATCAATATATACACCAAAATCATTCAAACCTTCTCCCATGTCATTATGCCAGGAACTTCTATTAGCATTGTATCTTGGATCCAACTGTTTCTTTAATTGAGAATAGTTGGTTATGCCTCTCAACTCATCATCGCTAGGAGTTGGAATTGTAATGTTTTGATTCCCACCATCAGGTGGCCAAGGAAGTCCCAACTGATCGTCTTCCTTATAATCCAGCGAAGGCTCAATATTGAAACCATCATTATTTGGTTTGGCCCATGGTACTAACCACATGAATGGTGAGCCCAAAAAGTACTTGATGTTGCCCCAAATCCCGTAATCGTATGGAAATATTAAGTCATCTATGGTGAAATTACTTGGCACGAGTTCCTCTTCATCTAGCTCTTGTTCAACTTCTCTTTGTTCTAACATGTCATCAGATGATCGTGATTCTTCTTCATCATCCATTTCCAAAGAGTTACGGATCTGAGAACCATCCAGTTCATTATTGTCATCGTTTCTAATTTCTTCCATGGAAAATTCTTCTTTATCAATCGGACTTATATTAGTCCATGTACTCAATTGTGGCAACTGTTTTCCATATAACTGCTCATAATTCAACCTAATTGACTTCCAAAGTCTTTTGCTGTGAAATTGACTATCAATTCTATCCCATTCCCAAATCTCAATTTGAGTCATACCTTTACAAATATTGATCAAACACCTAATGAATAACAAAGAAATACTCAACAAGACAAACAAGTCAACCGGGGTAAAGACAATAACGGCAATCAATTCTGATCGTTTTATAAGGTAAATTGGTTTATCCAGGTCATTATAATATGCCACTATACGTTCACACAATTGCACAAACAAATAACCGGTCCCCACCATGACCCAAAATAAAAACCTCATAAACTGGGGGAGGTTATTGGCTCCAACACAATTAAGGGTCCAGGGACAGTGATGGTCCATTGCCATCACGCAAGTCTTGCATTTGGAGCAATGGTGTGTTCTGGGTGGTTTGTAACTTTGGCATTTGGTACAGTACCGTTTCCACTCGCCTTTTTTCGGTGTATAGTCTTTTGGTGGTCTCCCAGGACTGGCATATATTGCCAAAGCATAAGAAATCCAGATCATGGAAGCTAAACATTCATAAATGATTTGCTGTGTGGTTGACAAATGATTACGAAGGATGAAGTAATGCGAACCATAGGCAGTAAAACCTATGATTGCCACAGGTATTATCACACCCAATAAGGGCCATCTTAACTCAAGCATCATCTATATGTGGAAACAGGAAGAAGAATAAACTCAGAATGAGTTGATAACGATAGGATAACGGTGGGATAAGAGCAGCTACCCTAGCGTCGTGTACTGCGTATCATTTTTTTTTTTATTCCACCAGACAAAACCAGTGTGTGAATTTAATTTAGTGGCAAAACTAAATATCACATTTGAGTGTAAACCATTTACTTTACACCACAATTGATAAGAAGATACAATGGTATGTTTGTGAATTACAGCCTTTTGTACCAGGGACTAAGTTACTAACTCATCTATTAGACGTCAATTGGTACAGGATACGATTTGTCAAACAGTGTTTTCTCTCCAGGTATGTTGAGTTTTCATTTTCGAAAAAAGAAAACCCAGCTTTATGTTACTAACTATAGAACCATTTAGATGGAAGGAATTTTCAAGTAGAATATGCCATGAAGGCAGTAGAGAATGGAGGAACTTCTATTGGTATCAAATGCAAAGATGGCGTTGTGTTAGCCGTTGAAAAAATCATCAACTCCAAGTTATTGGTTCCTGGCAAGAATAAAAGAATCCAGACGGTAGATCGCCATATTGGAGTGGTTTACTCGGGATTACTACCAGACGGTCGCCACTTTGTCAATAGATCCCGAGATGAGGCCCAGTCATTCAAGTCGATATACAAGATTCCAATGCCGGTTCCAAACCTAATGGATAGAATGGGAATATACGTGCAAAATTACACTTGTTACAACTCCGTTAGACCATTTGGTGTGGTTTCTATAGTAGGCGGTGTTGATGATGATGGTCCACATTTGTACATGATTGAACCAAGTGGTACCTGTTGGGGATACAGTGGAGCCGCTACAGGAAAAGGTCGTCAAATTGCCAAGTCAGAGTTGGAAAAATTAAACTTTGAAGAGTTGACATGTAAGGAGGCGGTCAAGATTGCAGCAAAGATTATTCATTTGGCACATGAGGATAACAAGGATAAGGATTATGAATTGGAGATTTCATGGGTGAGTAAAGAACATACGGGTGGAAAGCATCAGTTTATACCAGAAAACGTCTTGGCAGAGGTGAGAAAACAAGCCGAAGAGGAAGATGACGAAGAGGAAGAAGAGGAAGAAGGAGGAGAAGAAAATAAGGACGAAGAAATGGAAACTTGATGACAGGAGACAGACTATATAGTTGGAGGTTAGAGTCAAGCTTAGTAAGAAAATCATTTAATCAATGGTGAAACTGTCTTTTGCTCTCGCATGACTTTCGACATCACCAGCGCATGTGATCAGTCATTGGTAAAGTCGGAGTAATTAAAGTTGCACATTAGACGAATACTCAAGAGCAACCTTTTAACACTCTCGGTAGGTATACGTAGCCGCCAACTCATCAACTCTCTTACTTTCGTTACTTTAAAGCACCTCCTGCATATAAGTGTCAAAAAGTAATAAAAAAAGTAAATGTAAACAAAGGAACACGAATCAAATCTGAAACCAATCTACGCGAGTCGGTGTGGTCACTTGCATTCCCTTCGTAACTATAATGTCCCCAGGTGATCTAGTACAAGAATCAGCAAATACTGGTGATGGCGAATTGATGGATTCGAATGTCACCCAAGAAAATAATGTCGACCTTGAGCTACGGCTGGTATCAGGCACCGAATCCCCAATACAATCACCGCGATACCACGATACATCAAGTCCGTTCATAGATCACCCACAATCCCCCAATGGAAAGCCCAATAATACTGTCAACAATAGAGACTCCAACATCAGGAACGCATGTGAAGTTGTTAGTCCCCAGCAGCATATGTCGAAAGGAGGAAGCCGGCTTGGTAATGAAATCGAGAAGCACTCACCGGTGAAGCACGATTCCTTTGTCGATAATTCACTTGATGGAAGCCACCTCACTCAGACCCCAATAAAGCTAAAAAATCATAACGTGTCGCCATGGAGACAATTCCGGCCTCCGAGCAATGTGTCAGCATTAACGAGTTCAGCTTCAATTCTTAACAACAAGCCGGATTTGAAATATTCCAGCACTAATCATAGATCGGCCGATTCCGAAACAAATACTCACTCTGAAAACGAAGAACTAAATAACCAACTAATTCACTACAAGATCAAGCTTAAATTGATGAGAGACTTTTTACGAGATCTTATTGACAAGAAAAGTATCGATACCAGCGAAATCCAACTGATAATAGCAGACGTAGATATCAAACCTAGTCAGCTGCTGCTAGAGAAACAGATTGTCCAACTTCAGGCCGATAAGAAGGAGTCACTTGAAATCATGGAGGAATTGCAAGCAAATCTTGAAGATTTTGAACGTTGTATTAAAGACCAGCAAATCGAACTAACAGAGTTGAAAGACGTGTTAGAAAAATGCAAGGATCTGGTTGGGGAATTTGTAATGTATGTGCAGAAAGAAGAGGACTTGAAAGCTTGGAGAAAGGATACTTTCCAGCAACTGCCATTTAAACCACTTGAGGAACAAGTGGGGGATCTTATTCAGTTTACAAAAGATATGATTAAAATTTCCATAAATAATGAGGTCAAACTAGATAACGGAACAACGCCACTTACTCCTCCTGCGTCAAATTATGACATGGATAATACAGTGGATTTGGTTAAAGAAATCGAAGAACTACGAAGGGAGAAAAGAGAACTTGCGGAAAAAAATACAACAATAGCCAAAGAACTAAGCAATAAAATCCAGGAGGTCCAAGGATTGCACGAAAAACTCGAAGCGACAACAGAATTGAACGTACAGTTAGAGCAATCCCTTGAACTTGAGAGAAATGAAAGTGCTGAAAAGGTGTCACATTTGCAGACGGTAATCGAAGAACTCAAAAACGATTTGAAGAGTACAAATGATCGCGGTGCACTGCATGATATCGAAGAAGTGCCATTATCTATCCATTACGAGAGCTTGGTTGCCGAACATCAAGACCTTCAAAGTGCATATGCGTCGCTTCTAAACGAGTTAAGTCAGCTTCGTGAAGCTCCTGCTGCTCATGAGCAGCCAGTGGGAATGGAGAAGGTGGAACAACATAGCTCCAATCTGGAAACAACATACCTCAGTGACCAAGCAAACAAAGTTTCAGAACTCCAAGCCGAACTTAACCAAGCCTTGAAGCAACAACAAATGCTGAATTCAGAACAAGCACGGATGTCCTACATAAATGCCAATCTCAAAAGGGAGAACGAGGAACTACAGTCCAAGTTGAAACAAATGGCTGAATTTGTTACGTTTGCTACCACTGACGAAAAAGAGCGAGTGATGAAAAAGTTGTCGGTGATGGAATTTCAGTTTAAGGATTTGTTAAAGTTTGACTTGGGTGAATTTCAAAGATTGATACAGTCATTCAACAAAATAGCTGAGGATGAATCCTTACTCAACCCTATCAAGAAGTACGAAAAGATCAAAAAAGCTCTTGCCGGTGATGTTGATGAGAGTAGTACCCGGATTGTTAGAGAAAATCACAAGTCAGTTTTTGATTATTTTGTTAGGGCAACGGATATATTGATAAACAATTATGTGAGGTTATTGCTTGCAGAGGACGAGAGTCATGCGAATGAAACCTGGAAGAAGCAGGTCACAAAGCTCAAGGAGCAAAACTCGTTGTTGAAGAATGAATTGGAGCTACTTCAGAAGAAGATACAAGGGTCGGCCACCGCAGAGTCACCAACGTCAAAATTGAGGTTAAATGACATCAGACAAAAGTGGAAGGCCGAGAGGGAAAGGAGGATAATGGAAGAAAAAGAGGCAAATAAGCGATACAATGATTTAAAGAACGACATCCTAAAAACTATGCCGGCTTAGTTGAAGATGCCCACCAGATGTGGAGATAATTGCAACATACCTTCTCCTTTGATGGTTAGTCAAATAGCTTTAATAGAAGTGAAATAGTATGTCGAGAAAGATCCCTACTTTATAGTTACGTTGTAAAGTGAAAAGAATGTTCAAACTTCGCGGCTTGGTTTCGCTTTTCAAGCCACAATCTTTTTACAATTCTCAAGGCACCATCATCGCACAACTTCATTCATCTCAGCACAAGTCAGCACAAGTCAGCACAACATAGCAGAACCATGGCAACCCCATCATCTAGTGACTACATCAACAAAGTCAAAACATTGATATCGCAACATCCGTATTTGATGCTTTCAAAGTCTTGGTGTCCTGATTGTCATTATGTCTACAATTTGTTCAAACAAGAAGGGATATACGACAAGTTATACATCATTGAATTGGATCAACTCCAAGATCAGGATGAGGCAACGTCCTTGGAAAATGCATTTACTGAAATTGTGGGGAAGAAATGGGTGCCACTGTTGTTTTTCCAAGGAAGGTACTGGGGAAACGAACAAGATTTAAAAAACTTGCGAAAACAAGGAGAGTTAGAATCAGAGTTTAAGAAGCTAAAATTGCTTTGAATAGACTGCTGAGTCTTTGTTATCGTCTGGTTATTATGCACCTTTGATAGCTTATAATTTAGAAATGTATATTCAAGTATATCGCACCTTACAGATAATTGTAGCTATCTAGACCAATACAACTGTTTCCAGGTACAAGCATTCACCAAATTTTTATTCAAGAAGACCCTCATTAATGTACACGGATCATAGCTGGCTTAGCCAAGACTTTTGAAGGGGCCCTATATGAAAAGTTAGGAACAATAAATTGTTCTCCAAACATAAACCACCTAAGAGTCCATGGACGCTAATTTCATTGCATCCTGATAGTCTTCGAATGCTCACAATTTTTGCTACGTCCTCTCTCAGAATGTGATCCAATTCTATATATCAGATAGTACATCATCAATGGCATTAAAAAATGGAATTATCTACGGGTGTGTCTTGAAATAATTTGTTACGACAATGATTGTTTGCGACTTTGGTTTTTGCTTTCAACAAAGATTAAAAGAGGGATAAATTTTGTTGCAAAAAATTATACAGAACA